>NW_027473912.1:0-121071 GCF_050947335.1 Megachile rotundata
TGCTTAAATGATCGATAGAACGACAATTACTATACTTATTACTCTCATTATTATCAATCTAACTCATATTATTAGCCATATTATGCTTATATGATCGACAGAACGACAATTACTATACTTATTATTCTTATTTTTATCAACCTAACTCATATTATTAGCCATATTATGCTTAAATGATCGATAGAAGGACAATTACTATACTTATTACTCTTATTATTATGAATCTAACTCATATTATTAACCATATTATGCAGATATGATCGATAGAACTACAATTACTATACCCATTACTCTTATTATTATCAATCTAACTCATATTATTAGCCATATTATGCTTATATGATCGATAGAACGACAATTACTATACTTATTAGTCTCATTATTATCAATCTAACTCATATTATTAGCCATATTATGCTTAAATGATCGATAGAACGACAATTACTATACTTATTACTCTTATTATTATGAATCTAACTCATATTATTAACCATATTATGCAGATATGATCGATAGAACTACAATTACTATACCCATTACTCTTATTATTGTCAATCTAACTCATATTATTAGCCATATTATGCTTATATGATCGATAGAACGACAGTTACTATACTTATTACTCTTATTATTATCAATCTAACTCATATTATTAGCCATATTATGCAGATATGATCGATAGAACGACAATTATTACACTTATTACTATTATTATTATCAATCTTACTCATATTATTAGCCATATTATGCTTATATGATCGATAGAACGACAATTACTATACTTATTACTCTTATTATTATCAATCTAACTCATATTATTAACCATATTATGCTTGTATGATCGATAGAACGACAATTACTATACTTATTATTCTTACTTTTATCTACCTAACTCATATTATTAGCCATATTATGCCTAAATGATCGATAGAACGACAATTACTATACTTATTACTCTTATTATTATCAATCTAACTCATATTACTAGCCATATTATGCTTAAATGATCGATAGAACGACAATTACTGTACTTATTACTCATATCATTATCGACCTAACTCATATTATTAGCCATATTATGCTTATATTATCGATAGAACGACAATTACTGTACTTATTACTCTTATTGTTATCAATCTAACTCATATTATTAACCATATTATGCTTATATGATCGATAGAACGACAATTACTGTACTTATTACTCTTATTATTATTAATCTAACTCATATTATTAGCCATATTATGCTTATATGATCGATAGAACGACAATTACTATACTTATTACTCTTATTATTATCAATCTAACTCATATTATTAACCATATTATGCTTATATGATCGATAGAACGACAATTACTGTACTTATTACTCTTATTATTATTAATCTAACTCATATTATTAACCATATTATGCTAATATGATCGATAGAACGACAATTACTATACTTATTACACTCACTATTATTAATCTAACTCCTATTATTAACCATATTATGCAGATATGATCGATAGCACGACATCTACTATACTTATTACTCCTATTATTATCAACTTAACTCATATTATTAGCCATATTATGCTTATATGATCGATAGAACGACAATTACTATACTTATTATTCTTATTTATATCAACCTAACTCATATTATTAGCCATATTATGCTTAAATGATCGATAGAACGACAATTACTATACTTATTGCTCTTATTATTATGAATCTAACTCATATTATTAACCATATTATGCATATATGATCGATAGAACGACAATTACTATACTTATTACTCATATCATTATCGATCTAACTCATATTATTAGCCATATTATGCTTATATGATCGACAGAACGACAATTACTATACTTATTACACACACTGTTATCAATCTAACTCATATTATTAATCATATTATGCTAATTTGATCGATAGAACGACAATCACTATACTTATTACTCTTATTATTATCAATCTAACTCATATTATTAGCCGTATTATGCTTAAATGATCGATAGAACGACAATTACTATACTTATTACTCTTATTATTATCAATCTAACTCATATTATTAGCCATATTATGCTTATATGGTCGACAGAACGACAATTACTATACTTAGTATTCTTATTTTTATCAACCTAACTCATATTATAAGCCATATTATGCTTAAATGATCGATAGAACGACAATTACTATACTTATTACTCTTATTATTATGAATCTGACTCATATTACTAACCATATTATGCAGATATGATCGATAGAACTACAATTACTATACTCATTACTCTTATTATTATCAATCTAACTCATATTATTAGCCATATTATGCTTATATGATCGATAGAACGACAATTACTATACTTGTTACTCTTATTATTATCAATCTAACTCATATTACCAGCCATATTATGCTTAAATGATCGATAGAACGACAATTACTATACTTATTACTCTTATTATTATCAATCTAACTCATATTATTAGCCATATTATGCAGATATGATCGATAGAACGACAATTACTATACTTATTACACTCACTATTATCAATCTAACTCATATTATTAGCCATATTATGCTTAAATGATCGATAGAACGACAATTACTATACTTATTACTCTTATTATTATCAATCTAACTCATATTACTAGCCATATTATGCTTAAATGATCGATAGAACGACAATTACTATACTTATTACTCTTATTATTATCAATCTAACTCATATTATTAGCCATATTATGCTTATATGATCGATAGAACGACAATTACTATACTCACTACTCTTATTATTATCAATCTAACTCATATTATTAGCCATATTATGCTTATATGATCGATAGAACGACAATTACTATACTTATTACTCTTATTATTATCAATCTAACTCATATTATTAGCCATATTATGCAGATATGATCGATAGAACGACAATTACTATACTTATTACACTCACTATTATCAATCTAACTCATATTATTAACAATATTATGCAGATATGATCGATAGCACGACATTTACTATACTTATTACTCTTATTATTATCAACCTAACTCATATTATTAGCCGTATTATGCTTAAATGATCGATAGAACGACAATTACTATACTTATTACTCTCATTATTATCAATCTAACTCATATTATTAGCCATATTATGCTTATATGATCGACAGAACGACAATTACTATACTTATTATTCTTATTTTTATCAACCTAACTCATATTATTAGCCATATTATGCTTAAATGATCGATAGAAGGACAATTACTATACTTATTACACTTATTATTATGAATCTAACTCATATTATTAACCATATTATGCAGATATGATCGATAGAACTACAATTACTATACCCATTACTCTTATTATTATCAATCTAACTCATATTATTAGCCATATTATGCTTATATGATCGATAGAACGACAATTACTGTACTTACTACTCTTACCATTATCGATCTAACTCATATTATTAGCCATATTATGCTTATATGATCGATAGAACGACAATTACTATACTTATTAGTCTCATTATTATCAATCTAACTCATATTATTAGCCATATTATGCTTAAATGATCGATAGAACGACAATTACTATACTTATTACTCTTATTATTATGAATCTAACTCATATTATTAACCATATTATGCAGATATGATCGATAGAACTACAATTACTATACCCATTACTCTTATTATTGTCAATCTAACTCATATTATTAGCCATATTATGCTTATATGATCGATAGAACGACAGTTACTATACTTATTACTCTTATTATTATCAATCTAACTCATATTATTAGCCATATTATGCAGATATGATCGATAGAACGACAATTATTACACTTATTACTATTATTATTATCAATCTTACTCATATTATTAGCCATATTATGCTTATATGATCGATAGAACGACAATTACTATACTTATTACTCTTATTATTATCAATCTAACTCATATTATTAACCATATTATGCTTGTATGATCGATAGAACGACAATTACTATACTTATTATTCTTACTTTTATCTACCTAACTCATATTATTAGCCATATTATGCCTAAATGATCGATAGAACGACAATTACTATACTTATTACTCTTATTATTATCAATCTAACTCATATTACTAGCCATATTATGCTTAAATGATCGATAGAACGACAATTACTGTACTTATTACTCATATCATTATCGACCTAACTCATATTATTAGCCATATTATGCTTATATTATCGATAGAACGACAATTACTGTACTTATTACTCTTATTGTTATCAATCTAACTCATATTATTAACCATATTATGCTTATATGATCGATAGAACGACAATTACTGTACTTATTACTCTTATTATTATTAATCTAACTCATATTATTAGCCATATTATGCTTATATGATCGATAGAACGACAATTACTATACTTATTACTCTTATTATTATCAATCTAACTCATATTATTAACCATATTATGCTTATATGATCGATAGAACGACAATTACTGTACTTATTACTCTTATTATTATTAATCTAACTCATATTATTAACCATATTATGCTAATATGATCGATAGAACGACAATTACTATACTTATTACACTCACTATTATTAATCTAACTCCTATTATTAACCATATTATGCAGATATGATCGATAGCACGACATCTACTATACTTATTACTCCTATTATTATCAACTTAACTCATATTATTAGCCATATTATGCTTATATGATCGATAGAACGACAATTACTATACTTATTATTCTTATTTATATCAACCTAACTCATATTATTAGCCATATTATGCTTAAATGATCGATAGAACGACAATTACTATACTTATTGCTCTTATTATTATGAATCTAACTCATATTATTAACCATATTATGCATATATGATCGATAGAACGACAATTACTATACTTATTACTCATATCATTATCGATCTAACTCATATTATTAGCCATATTATGCTTATATGATCGACAGAACGACAATTACTATACTTATTACACACACTGTTATCAATCTAACTCATATTATTAATCATATTATGCTAATTTGATCGATAGAACGACAATCACTATACTTATTACTCTTATTATTATCAATCTAACTCATATTATTAGCCGTATTATGCTTAAATGATCGATAGAACGACAATTACTATACTTATTACTCTTATTATTATCAATCTAACTCATATTATTAGCCATATTATGCTTATATGGTCGACAGAACGACAATTACTATACTTAGTATTCTTATTTTTATCAACCTAACTCATATTATAAGCCATATTATGCTTAAATGATCGATAGAACGACAATTACTATACTTATTACTCTTATTATTATGAATCTGACTCATATTACTAACCATATTATGCAGATATGATCGATAGAACTACAATTACTATACTCATTACTCTTATTATTATCAATCTAACTCATATTATTAGCCATATTATGCTTATATGATCGATAGAACGACAATTACTATACTTGTTACTCTTATTATTATCAATCTAACTCATATTACCAGCCATATTATGCTTAAATGATCGATAGAACGACAATTACTATACTTATTACTCTTATTATTATCAATCTAACTCATATTATTAGCCATATTATGCAGATATGATCGATAGAACGACAATTACTATACTTATTACACTCACTATTATCAATCTAACTCATATTATTAGCCATATTATGCTTAAATGATCGATAGAACGACAATTACTATACTTATTACTCTTATTATTATCAATCTAACTCATATTACTAGCCATATTATGCTTAAATGATCGATAGAACGACAATTACTATACTTATTACTCTTATTATTATCAATCTAACTCATATTATTAGCCATATTATGCTTATATGATCGATAGAACGACAATTACTATACTCACTACTCTTATTATTATCAATCTAACTCATATTATTAGCCATATTATGCTTATATGATCGATAGAACGACAATTACTATACTTATTACTCTTATTATTATCAATCTAACTCATATTATTAGCCATATTATGCAGATATGATCGATAGAACGACAATTACTATACTTATTACACTCACTATTATCAATCTAACTCATATTATTAACAATATTATGCAGATATGATCGATAGCACGACATTTACTATACTTATTACTCTTATTATTATCAACCTAACTCATATTATTAGCCGTATTATGCTTAAATGATCGATAGAACGACAATTACTATACTTATTACTCTCATTATTATCAATCTAACTCATATTATTAGCCATATTATGCTTATATGATCGACAGAACGACAATTACTATACTTATTATTCTTATTTTTATCAACCTAACTCATATTATTAGCCATATTATGCTTAAATGATCGATAGAAGGACAATTACTATACTTATTACACTTATTATTATGAATCTAACTCATATTATTAACCATATTATGCAGATATGATCGATAGAACTACAATTACTATACCCATTACTCTTATTATTATCAATCTAACTCATATTATTAGCCATATTATGCTTATATGATCGATAGAACGACAATTACTGTACTTACTACTCTTACCATTATCGATCTAACTCATATTATTAGCCATATTATGCTTATATGATCGATAGAACGACAATTACTATACTTATTAGTCTCATTATTATCAATCTAACTCATATTATTAGCCATATTATGCTTAAATGATCGATAGAACGACAATTACTATACTTATTACTCTTATTATTATGAATCTAACTCATATTATTAACCATATTATGCAGATATGATCGATAGAACTACAATTACTATACCCATTACTCTTATTATTGTCAATCTAACTCATATTATTAGCCATATTATGCTTATATGATCGATAGAACGACAGTTACTATACTTATTACTCTTATTATTATCAATCTAACTCATATTATTAGCCATATTATGCAGATATGATCGATAGAACGACAATTATTACACTTATTACTATTATTATTATCAATCTTACTCATATTATTAGCCATATTATGCTTATATGATCGATAGAACGACAATTACTATACTTATTACTCTTATTATTATCAATCTAACTCATATTATTAACCATATTATGCTTGTATGATCGATAGAACGACAATTACTATACTTATTATTCTTACTTTTATCTACCTAACTCATATTATTAGCCATATTATGCCTAAATGATCGATAGAACGACAATTACTATACTTATTACTCTTATTATTATCAATCTAACTCATATTACTAGCCATATTATGCTTAAATGATCGATAGAACGACAATTACTGTACTTATTACTCATATCATTATCGACCTAACTCATATTATTAGCCATATTATGCTTATATTATCGATAGAACGACAATTACTGTACTTATTACTCTTATTGTTATCAATCTAACTCATATTATTAACCATATTATGCTTATATGATCGATAGAACGACAATTACTGTACTTATTACTCTTATTATTATTAATCTAACTCATATTATTAGCCATATTATGCTTATATGATCGATAGAACGACAATTACTATACTTATTACTCTTATTATTATCAATCTAACTCATATTATTAACCATATTATGCTTATATGATCGATAGAACGACAATTACTGTACTTATTACTCTTATTATTATTAATCTAACTCATATTATTAACCATATTATGCTAATATGATCGATAGAACGACAATTACTATACTTATTACACTCACTATTATTAATCTAACTCCTATTATTAACCATATTATGCAGATATGATCGATAGCACGACATCTACTATACTTATTACTCCTATTATTATCAACTTAACTCATATTATTAGCCATATTATGCTTATATGATCGATAGAACGACAATTACTATACTTATTATTCTTATTTATATCAACCTAACTCATATTATTAGCCATATTATGCTTAAATGATCGATAGAACGACAATTACTATACTTATTGCTCTTATTATTATGAATCTAACTCATATTATTAACCATATTATGCAGATATGATCGTTAGAACGACAATTACTATACTTATTACTCATATCATTATCGATCTAACTCATATTATTAGCCATATTATGCTTATATGATCGACAGAACGACAATTACTATACTTATTACACACACTGTTATCAATCTAACTCATATTATTAATCATATTATGCTAATTTGATCGATAGAACGACAATCACTATACTTATTACACTTATTATTATCAATCTAACTCATATTATTAGCCGTATTATGCTTAAATGATCGATAGAACGACAATTACTATACTTATTACTCTTATTATTATCAATCTAACTCATATTATTAGCCATATTATGCTTATATGGTCGACAGAACGACAATTACTATACTTAGTATTCTTATTTTTATCAACCTAACTCATATTATAAGCCATATTATGCTTAAATGATCGATAGAACGACAATTACTATACTTATTACTCTTATTATTATGAATCTGACTCATATTACTAACCATATTATGCAGATATGATCGATAGAACTACAATTACTATACTCATTACTCTTATTATTATCAATCTAACTCATATTATTAGCCATATTATGCTTATATGATCGATAGAACGACAATTACTATACTTGTTACTCTTATTATTATCAATCTAACTCATATTACCAGCCATATTATGCTTAAATGATCGATAGAACGACAATTACTATACTTATTACTCTTATTATTATCAATCTATCTCATATTCTTCGCCATATTATGCTTATATGATCGATAGAACGACAATTACTGTACTCACTACTCTTATTATTATCGATCTAACTCATACTATTAGCCAAATTATGCTTATATTATCGATAGAACGACAATTACTGTACTTATTACTGTTATTATTATCAATTTAACTCATATTATTAGCCATATTATGCTTAAATGATCGATAGAACGACAATTACTATACTTATTACTATTATTATTATCAATCTTACTCATATTATTAGCTATATTATGCATATATGATCGATAGAACGACAATTACTGTACTTATTACTCTTATCATTATCGATCTAACTCATATTATTAGCCATATTATGCTTAAATGATCGATAGAACGACAATTACTATACTTATTACTATTATTATTATCAATCTAACTCATATTATTAACCATATTATGCAGATATGATCGATAGCACGACATTTACTATACTTATTACTCTTATTATTATCAACATAACTCATATTATTAGCCATATTATGCTTATACTATCGATAGAACGACAATTAATGTACTTATTACTGTTATTATTATCAATCTAACTCATATTATTAGCCATATTATGCATATATGATCGATAGAACGACAATTACTATACTCACTACTCTTACTATTATCAACCTAACTCATATTATTAGCCATATTATGCTTAAATGATCGATAGAACGACAATTACTATACTTATTACTATTATTATTATCAATTTTACTCATATTATTAGCTATATTATGCATATATGATCGATAGAACGACAATTACTGTACTTATTACTCATATCATTATCGATCTAACTCATATTATTAGCCATATTATGCTTATATTATCGATAGAACGACAATTACTGTACTTATTACTCTTATTGTTATCAATCTAACTCATATTATTAACCATATTATGCAGATATGATCGATAGCACGACATTTACTATACTTATTACTCCTATTATTATCAACCTAACTCATATTATTAGCCATATTATGCTTATATGATCGATAGAACGACAATTACTATACTTATTATTCTTATTTTTATCAACCTAACTCATATTATTAGCCATGTTATGCTTAAATGATCGATAGAACGACAATTACTATACTTATTACTCATATCATTATCGATCTAACTCATATTATTAGCCATATTATGCTTATATGATCGATAGAACGACAATTACTATACTTATTACTCTTATTATTATCAATCTAACTCATATTATTAGCCATATTATGTAGATATGATCGATAGAACGACAATTACTATACTTATTACACTCACTATTATCAATCTAACTCATATTATTAACCATATTATGCTCACTACTCACTACTCTATACAATTACTATACTTATTACTCTTATTATTATCAATCTAACTCATATTATTAACCATATTATGCTTGTATGATCGATAGAACGACAATTACTATACTTATTATTCTTATTTTTATCTACCTAACACATATTATTAGCCATATTATGCTTATATGATCGACAGAACGACAATTACTGTACTTATTACACTTACTGTTATCAATCTAACTCATATTATTAGCCATATTATGCTTATATGATCGATAGAACGACAATTACTATACTTATTACTCTTATTATTATCAATCTAACTCATATTATTAGCCATATTATGCAGATATGATCGATAGAACGACAATTACTATACTTATTACACTCACTATTATCAATCTAACTCATATTATTAACAATATTATGCAGATATGATCGATAGCACGACATTTACTATACTTATTACTCTTATTATTATCAACCTAACTCATATTATTAGCCATATTATGCTTAAATGATCGATAGAAGGACAATTACTATACTTATTACTCTTATTATTATGAATCTAACTCATATTATTAACCATATTATGCAGATATGATCGATAGAACTACAATTACTATACCCATTACTCTTATTATTATCAATCTAACACATATTATTAGCCATATTATGCTTATATGATCGATAGAACGACAATTACTGTACTTACTACTCTTACCATTATCGATCTAACTCATATTATTAACCATATTATGCTTGTATGATCGATAGAACGACAATTACTATACTTGTTATTCTTATTTTTATCAACCTAACTCATATTATTAGCCATATTATGCTTAAATGATCGATAGAAGGACAATTACTATACTTATTACTCTTATTATTATGAATCTAACTCATATTATTAACCATATTATGCAGATATGATCGATAGAACTACAATTACTATACCCATTACTCTTATTATTATCAATCTAACTCATATTATTAGCCATATTATGCTTATATGATCGATAGAACGACAATTACTGTACTTACTACTCTTACCATTATCGATCTAACTCATATTATTAGCCATATTATGCTTATATGATCGATAGAACGACAATTACTATACTTATTAGTCTCATTATTATCAATCTAACTCATATTATTAGCCATATTATGCTTAAATGATCGATAGAACGACAATTACTATACTTATTACTGTTATTATTATGAATCTAACTCATATTATTAACCATATTATGCAGATATGATCGATAGAACTACAATTACTATACCCATTACTCTTATTATTGTCAATCTAACTCATATTATTAGCCATATTATGCAGATATGATCGATAGAACGACAATTACTATACTTACTACTATTATTATTATCAATCTTACTCATATTATTAGCCATATTATGCTTATATGATCGATAGAACGACAATTACTATACTTATTACTCTTATTATTATCAATCTAACTCATATTATTAACCATATTATGCTTGTATGATCGATAGAACGACAATTACTATACTTATTATTCTTATTTTTATCTACCTAACTCATATTATTAGCCATATTATGCTTAAATGATCGATAGAACGACAATTACTATACTTATTACTCTTATTATTATCAATCTAACTCATATTACTAGCCATATTATGCTTAAATGATCGATAGAACGACAATTACTATACTTATTACTCTTATTATTATCAATCTAACTCATATTATTAGCCATATTATGCTTATATGATCGATAGAACGACAATTACTATACTCACTACTCTTATTATTATCAATCTAACTCATATTATTAGCCATATTATGCTTATATGATCGACAGAACGACAATTACTGTACTTATTACACTTACTATTATCAATCTAACTCATATTATTAGCCATATTATGCTTATATGATCGATAAAACGACAATTACTATACTTATTACTCTTATTATTATCAATCTAACTCATATTATTAGCCATATTATGCAGATATGATCGATAGAACGACAATTACTATACTTATTACACTCACTATTATCAATCTAACTCATATTATTAACAATATTATGCAGATATGATCGATAGCACGACATTTACTATACTTATTACTCTTATTATTATCAACCTAACTCATATTATTAGCCGTATTATGCTTAAATGATCGATAGAACGGCAATTACTATACTTATTACTCTCATTATTATCAATCTAACTCATATTATTAGCCATATTATGCTTTTATGATCGACAGAACGACAATTACTATACTTATTATTCTTATTTTTATCAACCTAACTCATATTATTAGCCATATTATGCTTAAATGATCGATAGAAGGACAATTACTATACTTATTACTCTTATTATTATGAATCTAACTCATATTATTAACCATATTATGCAGATATGGTCGATAGAACTACAATTACTATACCCATTACTCTTATTATTATCAATCTAACTCATATTATTAGCCATATTATGCTTATATGATCGATAGAACGACAATTACTGTACTTACTACTCTTACCATTATCGATCTAACTCATATTATTAGCCATATTATGCTTATATGATCGATAGAACGACAACTACTATACTTATTATTCTCATTATTATCAATCTAACTCATATTATTAGCCATATTATGCTTAAATGATCGATAGAACGACAATTACTATACTTATTACTCTTATTATTATGAATCTAACTCATATTATTAACCATATTATGCAGATATGATCGATAGAACTACAATTACTATACCCATTACTCTTATTATTGTCAATCTAACTCATATTATTAGCCATATTATGCTTATATGATCGATAGAACGACAGTTACTATACTTATTACTCTTATTATTATCAATCTAACTCATATTATTAGCCATATTATGCAGATATGATCGATAGAACGACAATTACTACACTTATTACTATTATTATTATCAATCTTACTCATATTATTAGCCATATTATGCTTATATGATCGATAGAACGACAATTACTATACTTATTACTCTTATTATTATCAATCTAACTCATATTATTAACCATATTATGCTTGTATGATCGATAGAACGACAATTACTATACTTATTACTATTATTATTATCAATCTTACTCATATTATTAGCTATATTATGCATATATGATCGATAGAACGACAATTACTGTACTTATTACTCTTATCATTATCGATCTAACTCATATTATAAGCCATATTATGCTTAAATGATCGATAGAACGACAGTTACTATACTTATTACTATTATTATTATCAATCTAACTCATATTATTAACCATATTATGCAGATATGATCGATAGCACGACATTTACTATACTTATTACTCTTATTATTATCAACCTAACTCATATTATTAGCCATATTATGCTTATATTATCGATAGAACGACAATTAATGTACTTATTACTGTTATTATTATCAATCTACCTCATATTATTAGCCATATTATGCATATATGATCGATAGAACGACAATTACTATACTCACTACTCTTACTATTATCAACCTAACTCATATTATTAGCCATATTATGCTTATATGATCGACAGAACGACAATTACTGTACTTATTACACTTACTATTATCAATCTAACTCATATTATTAGCCATATTATGCTTATATGATCGATAGAACGACAATTACTATACTTATTACTCTTATTATTATCAATCTAACTCATATTATTAGCCATATTATGCAGATATGATCGATAGAACGACAATTACTATACTTATTACACTCACTATTATCAATCTAACTCATATTATTAACAATATTATGCAGATATGATCGATAGCACGACATTTACTATACTTATTATTCTTATTTTTATCTACCTAACTCATATTATTAGCCATATTATGCCTAAATGATCGATAGAACGACAATTACTATACTTATTACTCTTATTATTATCAATCTAACTCATATTACTAGCCATATTATGCTTAAATGATCGATAGAACGACAATTACTGTACTTATTACTCATATCATTATCGATCTAACTCATATTATTAGCCATATTATGCTTATATTATCGATAGAACGACAATTACTGTACTTATTACTCTTATTGTTATCAATCTAACTCATATTATTAACCATGTTATGCAGATATGATCGATAGAACGACAATTACTATACTTATTACTATTATTATTATCAATCTTACTCATATTATTAGCCATATTATGCTTATATGATCGATAGAACGACAATTACTAGACTTATTACACTCACTATTATCAATCTAACTCATATTATTAGCCATATTATGCTTATATTATCGATAGAACGACAATTAATGTACTTATTACTGTTATTATTATCAATCTAACTCATATTATTAACCATATTATGCTTGTATGATCGATAGAACGACAATTACTATACTTATTATTCTTATTTTTATCTACCTAACTCATATTATTAGCCATATTATGCTTAAATGATCGATAGAACGACAATTACTATACTTATTACTCTTATTATTATCAATCTAACTCATATTACTAGCCATATTATGCTTAAATGATCGATAGAACGACAATTACTATACTTATTACTCTTATTATTATCAATCTAACTCATATTATTAGCCATATTATGCTTATATGATCGATAGCACGACATTTACTATACTTATTACTCTTATTATTATCAATCTAACTCATATTATTAGCCATATTATGCTTATATGATCGACAGAACGACAATTACTGTACTTATTACTCTTATTATTATCAATCTAACTCATATTATTAACCATATTATGCTTGTATGATCGATAGAACGACAATTACTATACTTATTATTCTTATTTTTATCAACCTAACTCATATTATTAGCCATATTATGCTTAAATGATCGATAGAAGGACAATTACTATACTTATTACTCTTATTATTATGAATCTAACTCATATTATTAACCATATTATGCAGATATGATCGATAGAACTACAATTACTATACCCATTACTCTTATTATTATCAATCTAACTCATATTATTAGCCATATTATGCTTATATGATCGATAGAACGACAATTACTGTACTTACTACTCTTACCATTATCGATCTAACTCATATTATTAGCCATATTATGCTTATATGATCGATAGAACGACAACTACTATACTTATTATTCTCATTATTATCAATCTAACTCATATTATTAGCCATATTATGCTTAAATGATCGATAGAACGACAATTACTATACTTATTACTCTTATTATTATGAATCTAACTCATATTATTAACCATATTATGCAGATATGATCGATAGAACTACAATTACTATACTTATTACTCTTATTATTATCAACCTAACTCATATTATTAGCCATATTATGCTTATATTATCGATAGAACGACAATTAATGTACTTATTACTGTTATTATTATCAATCTACCTCATATTATTAGCCATATTATGCATATATGATCGATAGAACGACAATTACTATACTCACTACTCTTACTATTATCAACCTAACTCATATTATTAGCCATATTATGCTTATATGATCGACAGAACGACAATTACTGTACTTATTACACTTACTATTATCAATCTAACTCATATTATTAGCCATATTATGCTTATATGATCGATAGAACGACAATTACTATACTTATTACTCTTATTATTATCAATCTAACTCATATTATTAGCCATATTATGCAGATATGATCGATAGAACGACAATTACTATACTTATTACACTCACTATTATCAATCTAACTCATATTATTAACAATATTATGCAGATATGATCGATAGCACGACATTTACTATACTTATTATTCTTATTTTTATCTACCTAACTCATATTATTAGCCATATTATGCCTAAATGATCGATAGAACGACAATTACTATACTTATTACTCTTATTATTATCAATCTAACTCATATTACTAGCCATATTATGCTTAAATGATCGATAGAACGACAATTACTGTACTTATTACTCATATCATTATCGATCTAACTCATATTATTAGCCATATTATGCTTATATTATCGATAGAACGACAATTACTGTACTTATTACTCTTATTGTTATCAATCTAACTCATATTATTAACCATGTTATGCAGATATGATCGATAGAACGACAATTACTATACTTATTACTATTATTATTATCAATCTTACTCATATTATTAGCCATATTATGCTTATATGATCGATAGAACGACAATTACTAGACTTATTACACTCACTATTATCAATCTAACTCATATTATTAGCCATATTATGCTTATATTATCGATAGAACGACAATTAATGTACTTATTACTGTTATTATTATCAATCTAACTCATATTATTAACCATATTATGCTTGTATGATCGATAGAACGACAATTACTATACTTATTATTCTTATTTTTATCTACCTAACTCATATTATTAGCCATATTATGCTTAAATGATCGATAGAACGACAATTACTATACTTATTACTCTTATTATTATCAATCTAACTCATATTACTAGCCATATTATACTTAAATGATCGATAGAACGACAATTACTATACTTATTACTCTTATTATTATCAATCTAACTCATATTATTAGCCATATTATGCTTATATGATCGATAGCACGACATTTACTATACTTATTACTCTTATTATTATCAATCTAACTCATATTATTAGCCATATTATGCTTATATGATCGACAGAACGACAATTACTGTACTTATTACTCTTATTATTATCAATCTAACTCATATTATTAACCATATTATGCTTGTATGATCGATAGAACGACAATTACTATACTTATTATTCTTATTTTTATCAACCTAACTCATATTATTAGCCATATTATGCTTAAATGATCGATAGAAGGACAATTACTATACTTATTACTCTTATTATTATGAATCTAACTCATATTATTAACCATATTATGCAGATATGATCGATAGAACTACAATTACTATACCCATTACTCTTATTATTGTCAATCTAACTCATATTATTAGCCATATTATGCTTATATGATCGATAGAACGACAGTTACTATACTTATTACTCTTATTATTATCAATCTAACTCATATTATTAGCCATATTATGCAGATATGATCGATAGAACGACAATTACTACACTTATTACTATTATTATTATCAATCTTACTCATATTATTAGCCATATTATGCTTATATGATCGATAGAACGACAATTACTATACTTATTACTCTTATTATTATCAATCTAACTCATATTATTAACCATATTATGCTTGTATGATCGATAGAACGACAATTACTATACTTATTACTATTATTATTATCAATCTTACTCATATTATTAGCTATATTATGCATATATGATCGATAGAACGACAATTACTGTACTTATTACTCTTATCATTATCGATCTAACTCATATTATAAGCCATATTATGCTTAAATGATCGATAGAACGACAGTTACTATACTTATTACTATTATTATTATCAATCTAACTCATATTATTAACCATATTATGCAGATATGATCGATAGCACGACATTTACTATACTTATTACTCTTATTATTATCAACCTAACTCATATTATTAGCCATATTATGCTTATATTATCGATAGAACGACAATTAATGTACTTATTACTGTTATTATTATCAATCTACCTCATATTATTAGCCATATTATGCATATATGATCGATAGAACGACAATTACTATACTCACTACTCTTACTATTATCAACCTAACTCATATTATTAGCCATATTATGCTTATATGATCGACAGAACGACAATTACTGTACTTATTACACTTACTATTATCAATCTAACTCATATTATTAGCCATATTATGCTTATATGATCGATAGAACGACAATTACTATACTTATTACTCTTATTATTATCAATCTAACTCATATTATTAGCCATATTATGCAGATATGATCGATAGAACGACAATTACTATACTTATTACACTCACTATTATCAATCTAACTCATATTATTAACAATATTATGCAGATATGATCGATAGCACGACATTTACTATACTTATTATTCTTATTTTTATCTACCTAACTCATATTATTAGCCATATTATGCCTAAATGATCGATAGAACGACAATTACTATACTTATTACTCTTATTATTATCAATCTAACTCATATTACTAGCCATATTATGCTTAAATGATCGATAGAACGACAATTACTGTACTTATTACTCATATCATTATCGATCTAACTCATATTATTAGCCATATTATGCTTATATTATCGATAGAACGACAATTACTGTACTTATTACTCTTATTGTTATCAATCTAACTCATATTATTAACCATGTTATGCAGATATGATCGATAGAACGACAATTACTATACTTATTACTATTATTATTATCAATCTTACTCATATTATTAGCCATATTATGCTTATATGATCGATAGAACGACAATTACTAGACTTATTACACTCACTATTATCAATCTAACTCATATTATTAGCCATATTATGCTTATATTATCGATAGAACGACAATTAATGTACTTATTACTGTTATTATTATCAATCTAACTCATATTATTAACCATATTATGCTTGTATGATCGATAGAACGACAATTACTATACTTATTATTCTTATTTTTATCTACCTAACTCATATTATTAGCCATATTATGCTTAAATGATCGATAGAACGACAATTACTATACTTATTACTCTTATTATTATCAATCTAACTCATATTACTAGCCATATTATGCTTAAATGATCGATAGAACGACAATTACTATACTTATTACTCTTATTATTATCAATCTAACTCATATTATTAGCCATATTATGCTTATATGATCGATAGCACGACATTTACTATACTTATTACTCTTATTATTATCAATCTAACTCATATTATTAGCCATATTATGCTTATATGATCGACAGAACGACAATTACTGTACTTATTACTCTTATTATTATCAATCTAACTCATATTATTAACCATATTATGCTTGTATGATCGATAGAACGACAATTACTATACTTATTATTCTTATTTTTATCAACCTAACTCATATTATTAGCCATATTATGCTTAAATGATCGATAGAAGGACAATTACTATACTTATTACTCTTATTATTATGAATCTAACTCATATTATTAACCATATTATGCTTGTATGATCGATAGAACGACAATTACTATACTTATTACTATTATTATTATCAATCTTACTCATATTATTAGCTATATTATGCATATATGATCGATAGAACGACAATTACTGTACTTATTACTCTTATCATTATCGATCTAACTCATATTATAAGCCATATTATGCTTAAATGATCGATAGAACGACAGTTACTATACTTATTACTATTATTATTATCAATCTAACTCATATTATTAACCATATTATGCAGATATGATCGATAGCACGACATTTACTATACTTATTACTCTTATTATTATCAACCTAACTCATATTATTAGCCATATTATGCTTATATTATCGATAGAACGACAATTAATGTACTTATTACTGTTATTATTATCAATCTACCTCATATTATTAGCCATATTATGCATATATGATCGATAGAACGACAATTACTATACTCACTACTCTTACTATTATCAACCTAACTCATATTATTAGCCATATTATGCTTATATGATCGACAGAACGACAATTACTGTACTTATTACACTTACTATTATCAATCTAACTCATATTATTAGCCATATTATGCTTATATGATCGATAGAACGACAATTACTATACTTATTACTCTTATTATTATCAATCTAACTCATATTATTAGCCATATTATGCAGATATGATCGATAGAACGACAATTACTATACTTATTACACTCACTATTATCAATCTAACTCATATTATTAACAATATTATGCAGATATGATCGATAGCACGACATTTACTATACTTATTATTCTTATTTTTATCTACCTAACTCATATTATTAGCCATATTATGCCTAAATGATCGATAGAACGACAATTACTATACTTATTACTCTTATTATTATCAATCTAACTCATATTACTAGCCATATTATGCTTAAATGATCGATAGAACGACAATTACTGTACTTATTACTCATATCATTATCGATCTAACTCATATTATTAGCCATATTATGCTTATATTATCGATAGAACGACAATTACTGTACTTATTACTCTTATTGTTATCAATCTAACTCATATTATTAACCATGTTATGCAGATATGATCGATAGAACGACAATTACTATACTTATTACTATTATTATTATCAATCTTACTCATATTATTAGCCATATTATGCTTATATGATCGATAGAACGACAATTACTAGACTTATTACACTCACTATTATCAATCTAACTCATATTATTAGCCATATTATGCTTATATTATCGATAGAACGACAATTAATGTACTTATTACTGTTATTATTATCAATCTAACTCATATTATTAGCCATATTATGCATATATGATCGATAGAACGACAATTACTATACTCACTACTCTTACTATTATCAACCTAACTCATATTATTAGCCATATTATGCTTAAATGATCGATAGAACGACAATTACTATACTTATTACTATTATTATTATCAATCTTACTCATATTATTAGCCATATTATGCTTATATGATCGATAGAACGACAATTACTATACTTATTACTCTTATTATTATCAATCTAACTCATATTATTAACCATATTATGCTTGTATGATCGATAGAACGACAATTACTATACTTATTACTATTATTATTATCAATCTTACTCATATTATTAGCTATATTATGCATATATGATCGATAGAACGACAATTACTGTACTTATTACTCTTATCATTATCGATCTAACTCATATTATAAGCCATATTATGCTTAAATGATCGATAGAACGACAGTTACTATACTTATTACTATTATTATTATCAATCTAACTCATATTATTAACCATATTATGCAGATATGATCGATAGCACGACATTTACTATACTTATTACTCTTATTATTATCAACCTAACTCATATTATTAGCCATATTATGCTTATATTATCGATAGAACGACAATTAATGTACATATTACTGTTATTATTATCAATCTACCTCATATTATTAGCCATATTATGCATATATGATCGATAGAACGACAATTACTATACTCACTACTCTTACTATTATCAACCTAACTCATATTATTAGCCATATTATGCTTATATGATCGACAGAACGACAATTACTGTACTTATTACACTTACTATTATCAATCTAACTCATATTATTAGCCATATTATGCTTATATGATCGATAGAACGACAATTACTATACTTATTACTCTTATTATTATCAATCTAACTCATATTATTAGCCATATTATGCAGATATGATCGATAGAACGACAATTACTATACTTATTACACTCACTATTATCAATCTAACTCATATTATTAACAATATTATGCAGATATGATCGATAGCACGACATTTACTATACTTATTATTCTTATTTTTATCTACCTAACTCATATTATTAGCCATATTATGCCTAAATGATCGATAGAACGACAATTACTATACTTATTACTCTTATTATTATCAATCTAACTCATATTACTAGCCATATTATGCTTAAATGATCGATAGAACGACAATTACTGTACTTATTACTCATATCATTATCGATCTAACTCATATTATTAGCCATATTATGCTTATATTATCGATAGAACGACAATTACTGTACTTATTACTCTTATTGTTATCAATCTAACTCATATTATTAACCATGTTATGCAGATATGATCGATAGAACGACAATTACTATACTTATTACTATTATTATTATCAATCTTACTCATATTATTAGCCATATTATGCTTATATGATCGATAGAACGACAATTACTAGACTTATTACACTCACTATTATCAATCTAACTCATATTATTAGCCATATTATGCTTATATTATCGATAGAACGACAATTAATGTACTTATTACTGTTATTATTATCAATCTAACTCATATTATTAACCATATTATGCTTGTATGATCGATAGAACGACAATTACTATACTTATTATTCTTATTTTTATCTACCTAACTCATATTATTAGCCATATTATGCTTAAATGATCGATAGAACGACAATTACTATACTTATTACTCTTATTATTATCAATCTAACTCATATTACTAGCCATATTATGCTTAAATGATCGATAGAACGACAATTACTATACTTATTACTCTTATTATTATCAATCTAACTCATATTATTAGCCATATTATGCTTATATGATCGATAGCACGACATTTACTATACTTATTACTCTTATTATTATCAATCTAACTCATATTATTAGCCATATTATGCTTATATGATCGACAGAACGACAATTACTGTACTTATTACTCTTATTATTATCAATCTAACTCATATTATTAACCATATTATGCTTGTATGATCGATAGAACGACAATTACTATACTTATTATTCTTATTTTTATCAACCTAACTCATATTATTAGCCATATTATGCTTAAATGATCGATAGAAGGACAATTACTATACTTATTACTCTTATTATTATGAATCTAACTCATATTATTAACCATATTATGCAGATATGATCGATAGAACTACAATTACTATACCCATTACTCTTATTATTGTCAATCTAACTCATATTATTAGCCATATTATGCTTATATGATCGATAGAACGACAGTTACTATACTTATTACTCTTATTATTATCAATCTAACTCATATTATTAGCCATATTATGCAGATATGATCGATAGAACGACAATTACTACACTTATTACTATTATTATTATCAATCTTACTCATATTATTAGCCATATTATGCTTATATGATCGATAGAACGACAATTACTATACTTATTACTCTTATTATTATCAATCTAACTCATATTATTAACCATATTATGCTTGTATGATCGATAGAACGACAATTACTATACTTATTACTATTATTATTATCAATCTTACTCATATTATTAGCTATATTATGCATATATGATCGATAGAACGACAATTACTGTACTTATTACTCTTATCATTATCGATCTAACTCATATTATAAGCCATATTATGCCTAAATGATCGATAGAACGACAGTTACTATACTTATTACTATTATTATTATCAATCTAACTCATATTATTAACCATATTATGCAGATATGATCGATAGCACGACATTTACTATACTTATTACTCTTATTATTATCAACCTAACTCATATTATTAGCCATATTATGCATATATGATCGATAGAACGACAATTACTATACTCACTACTCTTACTATTATCAACCTAACTCATATTATTAGCCATATTATGCTTATATGATCGACAGAACGACAATTACTGTACTTATTACACTTACTATTATCAATCTAACTCATATTATTAGCCATATTATGCTTATATGATCGATAGAACGACAATTACTATACTTATTACTCTTATTATTATCAATCTAACTCATATTATTAGCCATATTATGCAGATATGATCGATAGAACGACAATTACTATACTTATTACACTCACTATTATCAATCTAACTCATATTATTAACAATATTATGCAGATATGATCGATAGCACGACATTTACTATACTTATTATTCTTATTTTTATCTACCTAACTCATATTATTAGCCATATTATGCCTAAATGATCGATAGAACGACAATTACTATACTTATTACTCTTATTATTATCAATCTAACTCATATTACTAGCCATATTATGCTTAAATGATCGATAGAACGACAATTACTGTACTTATTACTCATATCATTATCGATCTAACTCATATTATTAGCCATATTATGCTTATATTATCGATAGAACGACAATTACTGTACTTATTACTCTTATTGTTATCAATCTAACTCATATTATTAACCATGTTATGCAGATATGATCGATAGAACGACAATTACTATACTTATTACTATTATTATTATCAATCTTACTCATATTATTAGCCATATTATGCTTATATGATCGATAGAACGACAATTACTAGACTTATTACACTCACTATTATCAATCTAACTCATATTATTAGCCATATTATGCTTATATTATCGATAGAACGACAATTAATGTACTTATTACTGTTATTATTATCAATCTAACTCATATTATTAGCCATATTATGCATATATGATCGATAGAACGACAATTACTATACTCACTACTCTTACTATTATCAACCTAACTCATATTATTAGCCATATTATGCTTAAATGATCGATAGAACGACAATTACTATACTTATTACTATTATTATTATCAATCTTACTCATATTATTAGCTATATTATGCATATATGATCGATAGAACGACAATTACTGTACTTATTACTCATATCATTATCGATCTAACTCATATTATTAGCCATATTATGCTTATATGATCGATAGAACGACAATTAGTATACTTATTACTCTTATTATTATCAATCTAACTCATATTATTAGCCATATTATGTAGATATGATCGATAGAACGACAATTACTATACTTATTACACTCACTATTATCAATCTAACTCATATTATTAACCATATTATGCAGATATGATCGATAGAACTACAATTACTATACCCATTACTCTTATTATTATCAATCTAACTCATATTATTAGCCATATTATGCTTATATGATCGATAGAACGACAATTACTCTACTTACTACTCTTATCATTATCGATCTAACTCATATTATTAGCCATATTATGCTTATATGATCGATAGAACGACAATTACTATACTTATTACTCTTATTATTATCAATCTAACTCATATTATTAGCCATATTATCCAGATATGATCGATAGAACGACAATTACTATACTTACTACTATTATTATTATCAATCTTACTCATATTATTAGCCATATTATGCTTATATGATCGATAGAACGACAATTACTATACTTATTACTCTTATTATTATCAATCTAACTCATATTATTAACCATATTATGCTTGTATGATCGATAGAACGACAATTACTATACTTATTATTCTTATTTTTATCTACCTAACTCATATTATTAGCCATATTATGCTTAAATGATCGATAGAACGACAATTACTATACTTATTACTCTTATTATTATCAATCTAACTCATATTACTAGCCATATTATGCTTAAATGATCGATAGAACGACAATTACTATACTTATTACTCTTATTATTATCAATCTAACTCATATTATTAGCCATATTATGCTTATATGATCGATAGAACGACAATTACTATACTCACTACTCTTATTATTATCAATCTAACTCATATTATTAGCCATATTATGCTTATATGATCGACAGAACGACAATTACTGTACTTATTACACTTACTATTATCAATCTAACTCATATTATTAGCCATATTATGCTTATATGATCGATAGACCGACAATTACTATACTTATTACTCTTATTATTATCAATCTAACTCATATTATTAGCCATATTATGCAGATATGATCGATAGAACGACAATTACTATACTTATTACACTCACTATTATCAATCTAACTCATATTATTAACAATATTATGCAGATATGATCGATAGCACGACATTTACTATACTTATTACTCTTATTATTATCAACCTAACTCATATTATTAGCCGTATTATGCTTAAATGATCGATAGAACGGCAATTACTATACTTATTACTCTCATTATTATCAATCTAACTCATATTATTAGCCATATTATGCTTATATGATCGACAGAACGACAATTACTATACTTATTATTCTTATTTTTATCAACCTAACTCATATTATTAGCCATATTATGCTTAAATGATCGATAGAAGGACAATTACTATACTTATTACTCTTATTATTATGAATCTAACTCATATTATTAACCATATTATGCAGATATGATCGATAGAACTACAATTACTATACCCATTACTCTTATTATTATCAATCTAACTCATATTATTAGCCATATTATGCTTATATGATCGATAGAACGACAACTACTATACTTATTATTCTCATTATTATCAATCTAACTCATATTATTAGCCATATTATGCTTAAATGATCGATAGAACGACAATTACTATACTTATTACTCTTATTATTATGAATCTAACTCATATTATTAACCATATTATGCAGATATGATCGATAGAACTACAATTACTATACCCATTACTCTTATTATTGTCAATCTAACTCATATTATTAGCCATATTATGCTTATATGATCGATAGAACGACAGTTACTATACTTATTACTCTTATTATTATCAATCTAACTCATATTATTAGCCATATTATGCAGATATGATCGATAGAACGACAATTACTACACTTATTACTATTATTATTATCAATCTTACTCATATTATTAGCCATATTATGCTTATATGATCGATAGAACGACAATTACTATACTTATTACTCTTATTATTATCAATCTAACTCATATTATTAACCATATTATGCTTGTATGATCGATAGAACGACAATTACTATACTTATTACTATTATTATTATCAATCTTACTCATATTATTAGCTATATTATGCATATATGATCGATAGAACGACAATTACTGTACTTATTACTCTTATCATTATCGATCTAACTCATATTATAAGCCATATTATGCTTAAATGATCGATAGAACGACAGTTACTATACTTATTACTATTATTATTATCAATCTAACTCATATTATTAACCATATTATGCAGATATGATCGATAGCACGACATTTACTATACTTATTACTCTTATTATTATCAACCTAACTCATATTATTAGCCATATTATGCTTATATTATCGATAGAACGACAATTAATGTACTTATTACTGTTATTATTATCAATCTAACTCATATTATTAGCCATATTATGCATATATGATCGATAGAACGACAATTACTATACTCACTACTCTTACTATTATCAACCTAACTCATATTATTAGCCATATTATGCTTATATGATCGACAGAACGACAATTACTGTACTTATTACACTTACTATTATCAATCTAACTCATATTATTAGCCATATTATGCTTATATGATCGATAGAACGACAATTACTATACTTATTACTCTTATTATTATCAATCTAACTCATATTATTAGCCATATTATGCAGATATGATCGATAGAACGACAATTACTATACTTATTACACTCACTATTATCAATCTAACTCATATTATTAACAATATTATGCAGATATGATCGATAGCACGACATTTACTATACTTATTATTCTTATTTTTATCTACCTAACTCATATTATTAGCCATATTATGCCTAAATGATCGATAGAACGACAATTACTATACTTATTACTCTTATTATTATCAATCTAACTCATATTACTAGCCATATTATGCTTAAATGATCGATAGAACGACAATTACTGTACTTATTACTCATATCATTATCGATCTAACTCATATTATTAGCCATATTATGCTTATATTATCGATAGAACGACAATTACTGTACTTATTACTCTTATTGTTATCAATCTAACTCATATTATTAACCATGTTATGCAGATATGATCGATAGAACGACAATTACTATACTTATTACTATTATTATTATCAATCTTACTCATATTATTAGCCATATTATGCTTATATGATCGATAGAACGACAATTACTAGACTTATTACACTCACTATTATCAATCTAACTCATATTATTAACAATATTATGCAGATATGATCGATAGCACGACATTTACTATACTTATTACTCTTATTATTATCAACCTAACTCATATTATTAGCCGTATTATGCTTAAATGATCGATAGAACGACAATTACTATACTTATTACTCTCATTATTATCAATCTAACTCATATTATTAGCCATATTATGCTTATATGATCGACAGAACGACAATTACTATACTTATTATTCTTATTTTTATCAACCTAACTCATATTATTAGCCATATTATGCTTAAATGATCGATAGAAGGACAATTACTATACTTATTACTCTTATTATTATGAATCTAACTCATATTATTAACCATATTATGCAGATATGATCGATAGAACTACAATTACTATACCCATTACTCTTATTATTATCAATCTAACTCATATTATTAGCCATATTATGCTTATATGATCGATAGAACGACAATTACTGTACTTACTACTCTTACCATTATCGATCTAACTCATATTATTAGCCATATTATGCTTATATGATCGATAGAACGACAATTACTATACTTATTACTCTCATTATTATCAATCTAACTCATATTATTAGCCATATTATGCTTAAATGATCGATAGAACGACAATTACTATACTTATTACTCTTATTATTATGAATCTAACTCATATTATTAACCATATTATGCAGATATGATCGATAGAACTACAATTACTATACCCATTACTCTTATTATTGTCAATCTAACTCATATTATTAGCCATATTATGCTTATTTGATCGATAGAACGACAGTTACTATACTTATTACTCTTATTATTATCAATCTAACTCATATTATTAGCCATATTATGCAGATATGATCGATAGAACGACAATTACTACACTTATTACTATTATTATTATCAATCTTACTCATATTATTAGCCATATTATGCTTATATGATCGATAGAACGACAATTACTATACTTATTACTCTTATTATTATCAATCTAACTCATATTATTAGCCATATTATGCAGATATGATCGATAGAACGACAATTACTATACTTACTACTATTATTATTATCAATCTTACTCATATTATTAGCCATATTATGCTTATATGATCGATAGAACGACAATTACTATACTTATTACTCTTATTATTATCAATCTAACTCATATTATTAACCATATTATGCTTGTATGATCGATAGAACGACAATTACTATACTTATTATTCTTATTTTTATCTACCTAACTCATATTATTAGCCATATTATGCTTAAATGATCGATAGAACGACAATTACTATACTTATTACTCTTATTATTATCAATCTAACTCATATTACTAGCCATATTATGCTTAAATGATCGATAGAACGACAATTACTATACTTATTACTCTTATTATTATCAATCTAACTCATATTATTAGCCATATTATGCTTATATGATCGATAGAACGACAATTACTATACTCACTACTCTTATTATTATCAATCTAACTCATATTATTAGCCATATTATGCTTATATGATCGACAGAACGACAATTACTGTACTTATTACACTTACTATTATCAATCTAACTCATATTATTAGCCATATTATGCTTATATGATCGATAGAACGACAATTACTATACTTATTACTCTTATTATTATCAATCTAACTCATATTATTAGCCATATTATGCAGATATGATCGATAGAACGACAATTACTATACTTATTACACTCACTATTATCAATCTAACTCATATTATTAACAATATTATGCAGATATGATCGATAGCACGACATTTACTATACTTATTACTCTTATTATTATCAACCTAACTCATATTATTAGCCGTATTATGCTTAAATGATCGATAGAACGGCAATTACTATACTTATTACTCTCATTATTATCAATCTAACTCATATTATTAGCCATATTATGCTTATATGATCGACAGAACGACAATTACTATACTTATTATTCTTATTTTTATCAACCTAACTCATATTATTAGCCATATTATGCTTAAATGATCGATAGAAGGACAATTACTATACTTATTACTCTTATTATTATGAATCTAACTCATATTATTAACCATATTATGCAGATATGATCGATAGAACTACAATTACTATACCCATTACTCTTATTATTATCAATCTAACTCATATTATTAGCCATATTATGCTTATATGATCGATAGAACGACAATTACTGTACTTACTACTCTTACCATTATCGATCTAACTCATATTATTAGCCATATTATGCTTATATGATCGATAGAACGACAATTACTATACTTATTACTCACATTATTATCAATCTAACTCATATTATTAGCCATATTATGCTTAAATGATCGATAGAACGACAATTACTATACTTATTACTCTTATTATTATGAATCTAACTCATATTATTAACCATATTATGCAGATATGATCGATAGAACTACAATTACTATACCCATTACTCTTATTATTGTCAATCTAACTCATATTATTAGCCATATTATGCTTATATGATCGATAGAACGACAGTTACTATACTTATTACTCTTATTATTATCAATCTAACTCATATTATTAGCCATATTATGCAGATATGATCGATAGAACGACAATTACTACACTTATTACTATTATTATTATCAATCTTACTCATATTATTAGCCATATTATGCTTATATGATCGATAGAACGACAATTACTATACTTATTACTCTTATTATTATCAATCTAACTCATATTATTAGCCATATTATGCAGATATGATCGATAGAACGACAATTACTATACTTACTACTATTATTATTATCAATCTTACTCATATTATTAGCCATATTATGCTTATATGATCGATAGAACGACAATTACTATACTTATTACTCTTATTATTATCAATCTAACTCATATTATTAACCATATTATGCTTGTATGATCGATAGAACGACAATTACTATACTTATTATTCTTATTTTTATCTACCTAACTCATATTATTAGCCATATTATGCTTAAATGATCGATAGAACGACAATTACTATACTTATTACTCTTATTATTATCAATCTAACTCATATTACTAGCCATATTATGCTTAAATGATCGATAGAACGACAATTACTATACTTATTACTCTTATTATTATCAATCTAACTCATATTATTAGCCATATTATGCTTATATGATCGATAGAACGACAATTACTATACTCACTACTCTTATTATTATCAATCTAACTCATATTATTAGCCATATTATGCTTATATGATCGAGAGAACGACAATTACTGTACTTATTACACTTACTATTATCAATCTAACTCATATTATTAGCCATATTATGCTTATATGATCGATAGAACGACAATTACTATACTTATTACTCTTATTATTATCAATCTAACTCATATTATTAGCCATATTATGCAGATATGATCGATAGAACGACAATTACTATACTTATTACACTCACTATTATCAATCTAACTCATATTATTAACAATATTATGCAGATATGATCGATAGCACGACATTTACTATACTTATTACTCTTATTATTATCAACCTAACTCATATTATTAGCCGTATTATGCTTAAATGATCGATAGAACGGCAATTACTATACTTATTACTCTCAGTATTATCAATCTAACTCATATTATTAGCCATATTATGCTTATATGATCGACAGAACGAAAATTACTATACTTATTATTCTTATTTTTATCAACCTAACTCATATTATTAGCCATATTATGCTGAAATGATCGATAGAAGGACAATTACTATACTTATTACTCTTATTATTATGAATCTAACTCATATTATTAACCATATTATGCAGATATGATCGATAGAACTACAATTACTATACCCATTACTCTTATTATTATCAATCTAACTCATATTATTAGCCATATTATGCTTATATGATCGATAGAACGACAATTACTGTACTTACTACTCTTACCATTATCGATCTAACTCATATTATTAGCCATACTATGCTTATATGATCGATAGAACGACAACTACTATACTTATTATTCTCATTATTATCAATCTAACTCATATTATTAGCCATATTATGCTTAAATGATCGATAGAACGACAATTACTATACTTATTACTCTTATTATTATGAATCTAACTCATATTATTAACCATATTATGCAGATATGATCGATAGAACTACAATTACTATACCCATTACTCTTATTATTGTCAATCTAACTCATATTATTAGCCATATTATGCTTATATGATCGATAGAACGACAGTTACTATACTTATTACTCTTATTATTATCAATCTAACTCATATTATTAGCCATATTATGCAGATATGATCGATAGAACGACAATTACTACACTTATTACTATTATTATTATCAATCTTACTCATATTATTAGCCATATTATGCTTATATGATCGATAGAACGACAATTACTATACTTATTACTCTTATTATTATCAATCTAACTCATATTATTAACCATATTATGCTTGTATGATCGATTGAACGACAATTACTATACTTATTATTCTTACTTTTATCTACCTAACTCATATTATTAGCCATATTATGCCTAAATGATCGATAGAACGACAATTACTATACTTATTACTCTTATTATTATCAATCTAACTCATATTACTAGCCATATTATGCTTAAATGATCGATAGAACGACAATTACTGTACTTATTACTCATATCATTATCGATCTAACTCATATTATTAGCCATATTATGCTTATATTATCGATAGAACGACAATTACTGCACTTATTACTCTTATTGTTATCAATCTAACTCATATTATTAACCATATTATGCTTATATGATCGATAGAACGACAATTACTGTACTTATTACTCTTATTATTATTAATCTAACTCATATTATTAACCATATTATGCTAATATGATCGATAGAACGACAATTACTATACTTATTACACTCACTATTATTAATCTAACTCCTATTATTAACCATATTATGCAGATATGATCGATAGCACGACATTTACTATACTTATTACTCCTATTATTATCAACTTAACTCATATTATTAGCCATATTATGCTTATATGATCGATAGAACGACAATTACTATACTTATTATTCTTATTTTTATCAACCTAACTCATATTATTAGCCATATTATGCTTAAATGATCGATAGAACGACAATTACTATACTTAGTATTCTTATTTTTATCAACCTAACTCATATTATTAGCCATATTATGCTTAAATGATCGATAGAACGACAATTACTATACTTATTACTCTTATTATTATGAATCTGACTCATATTACTAACCATATTATGCAGATATGATCGATAGAACTACAATTACTATACTCATTACTCTTATTATTATCAATCTAACTCATATTATTAGCCATATTATGCTTATATGATCGATAGAACGACAATTACTATACTTGTTACTCTTATTATTATCAATCTAACTCATATTACCAGCCATATTATGCTTAAATGATCGATAGAACGACAATTACTATACTTATTACTCTTATTATTATCAATCTATCTCATATTCTTAGCCATATTATGCTTATATGATCGATAGAACGACAATTACTGTACTCACTACTCTTATTATTATCGATCTAACTCATACTATTAGCCAAATTATGCTTATATTATCGATAGAACGACAATTACTGTACTTATTACTGTTATTATTATCAATTTAACTCATATTATTAGCCATATTATGCTTAAATGATCGATAGAACGACAATTACTATACTTATTACTATTATTATTATCAATCTTACTCATATTATTAGCTATATTATGCATATATGATCGATAGAACGACAATTACTGTACTTATTACTCTTATCATTATCGATCTAACTCATATTATAAGCCATATTATGCTTAAATGATCGATAGAACGACAGTTACTATACTTATTACTATTATTATTATCAATCTAACTCATATTGTTAACCATATTATGCAGATACGATCGATAGCACGACATTTACTATACTTATTACTCTTATTATTATCAACCTAACTCATATTATTAGCCATATTATGCTTATATTATCGATAGAACGACAATTAATGTACTTATTACTGTTATTATTATCAATCTAACTCATATTATTAGCCATATTATGCATATATGATCGATAGAACGACAATTACTATACTCACTACTCTTACTATTATCAACCTAACTCATATTATTAGCCATATTATGCTTATATGATCGACAGAACGACAATTACTGTACTTATTACACTTACTATTATCAATCTAACTCATATTATTAGCCATATTATGCTTATATGATCGATAGAACGACAATTACTATACTTATTACTCTTATTATTATCAATCTAACTCATATTATTAGCCATATTATGCAGATATGATCGATAGAACGACAATTACTATACCTATTACACTCACTATTATCAATCTAACTCATATTATTAACAATATTATGCAGATATGATCGATAGCACGACATTTACTATACTTATTATTCTTATTTTTATCTACCTAACTCATATTATTAGCCATATTATGCCTAAATGATCGATAGAACGACAATTACTATACTTATTACTCTTATTATTATCAATCTAACTCATATTACTAGCCATATTATGCTTAAATGATCGATAGAACGACAATTACTGTACTTATTACTCATATCATTATCGATCTAACTCATATTATTAGCCATATTATGCTTATATTATCGATAGAACGACAATTACTGTACTTATTACTCTTATTGTTATCAATCTAACTCATATTATTAACCATGTTATGCAGATATGATCGATAGAACGACAATTACTATACTTATTACTCTTATTATTGTCAATCTAACTCATATTATTAGCCATATTATGCTTATATGATCGATAGAACGACAGTTACTATACTTATTACTCTTATTATTATCAATCTAACTCATATTATTAGCCATATTATGCAGATATGATCGATAGAACGACAATTACTACACTTATTACTATTATTATTATCAATCTTACTCATATTATTAGCCATATTATGCTTATATGATCGATAGAACGACACTTACTATACTTATTACTCTTATTATTATCAATCTAACTCATATTATTAACCATATTATGCTTGTATGATCGATAGAACGACAGTTACTATACTTATTATTCTTACTTTTATCTACCTAACTCATATTATTAGCCATATTATGCTTATATGATCGATAGAACGACAATTACTGTACTTACTACTCTTACCATTATCGATCTAACTCATATTATTAGCCATATTATGCTTATATGATCGATAGAACGACAATTACTATACTTATTACTCTCATTATTATCAATCTAACTCATATTATTAGCCATATTATGCTTAAATGATCGATAGAACGACAATTACTATACTTATTACTCTTATTATTATGAATCTAACTCATATTATTAACCATATTATGCAGATATGATCGATAGAACTACAATTACTATACCCATTACTCTTATTATTGTCAATCTAACTCATATTATTAGCCATATTATGCTTATATGATCGATAGAACGACAGTTACTATACTTATTACTCTTATTATTATCAATCTAACTCATATTATTAGCCGTATTATGCTTAAATGATCGATAGAACGACAATTACTATACTTATTACTCTTATTATTATCAATCTAACTCATATTATTAGCCATATTATGCTTATATGGTCGACAGAACGACAATTACTATACTTAGTATTCTTATTTTTATCAACCTAACTCATATTATTAGCCATATTATGCTTGAATGATCGATAGAACGACAATTACTATACTTATTACTCTTATTATTATGAATCTGACTCATATTACTAACCATATTATGCAGATATGATCGATAGAACTACAATTACTATACTCATTACTCTTATTATTATCAATCTAACTCATATTATTAGCCATATTATGCTTATATGATCGATAGAACGACAATTACTATACTTGTTACTCTTATTATTATCAATCTAACTCATATTACCAGCCATATTATGCTTAAATGATCGATAGAACGACAATTACTATACTTATTACTCTTATTATTATCAATCTATCTCATATTCTTAGCCATATTATGCTTATATGATCGATAGAACGACAATTACTGTACTCACTACTCTTATTATAATCGATCTAACTCATACTATTAGCCAAATTATGCTTATATTATCGATAGAACGACAATTACTGTACTTATTACTGTTATTATTATCAATTTAACTCATATTATTAGCCATATTATGCTTAAATGATCGATAGAACGACAATTACTATACTTATTACTATTATTATTATCAATCTTACTCATATTATTAGCTATATTATGCATATATGATCGATAGAACGACAATTACTGTACTTATTACTCTTATTATTATCGATCTAACTCATATTATTAGCCATATTATGCTTAAATGATCGATAGAACGACAATTACTATACTTATTACTATTATTATTATCAATCTAACTCATATTATTAACCATATTATGCAGATATGATCGATAGCACGACATTTACTATACTTATTACTCTTATTATTATCAACATAACTCATATTATTAGCCATATTATGCTTATATTATCGATAGAACGACAATTAATGTACTTATTACTGTTATTATTATCAATCTAACTCATATTATTAGCCATATTATGCATATATGATCGATAGGACGACAATTACTATACTCACTACTCTTACTATTATCAACCTAACTCATATTATTAGCCATATTATGCTTAAATGATCGATAGAACGACAATTACTATACTTATTACTATTATTATTATCAATCTTACTCATATTATTAGCTATATTATGCATATATGATCGATAGAACGACAATTACTGTACTTATTACTCATATCATTATCGATCTAACTCATATTATTAGCCATATTATGCTTATATTGTCGATAGAACGACAATTACTGTACTTATTACTCTTATTGTTATCAATCTAACTCATATTATTAACCATATTATGCAGATATGATCGATAGCACGACATTTACTATACTTATTACTCCTATTATTATCAACCTAACTCATATTATTAGCCATATTATGCTTATATGATCGATAGAACGACAATTACTATACTTATTATTCTTATTTTTATCAACCTAACTCATATTATTAGCCATATTATGCTTAAATGATCGATAGAACGACAATTACTATACTTATTGCTCTTATTATTATGAATCTAACTCATATTATTAACCATGTTATTCAGATATGATCGATAGAACGACAATTACTATACTTATTACTCATATCATTATCGATCTAACTCATATTATTAGCCATATTATGCTTATATGATCGATAGAACGACAATTACTATACTTATTACTCTTATTATTATCAATCTAACTCATATTATTAGCCATATTATGTAGATATGATCGATAGAACGACAATTACTATACTTATTACACTCACTATTATCAATCTAACTCATATTATTAACCATATTATGCAGATATGATCGATAGAACTACAATTACTATACCCATTACTCTTATTATTATCAATCTAACTCATATTATTAGCCATATTATGCTTATATGATCGATAGAACGACAATTACTGTACTTACTACTCTTATCATTATCGATCTAACTCATATTATTAGCCATATTATGCTTATATGATCGATAGAACGACAATTACTATACTTATTACTCTTATTATTATCAATCTAACTCATATTATTAGCCATATTATGCAGATATGATCGATAGAACGACAATTACTATACCTGTTACTCTTATTATTATCAATCTAACTCATATTACCAGCCATATTATGCTTAAATGATCGATAGAACGACAATTACTATACTTATTACTCTTATTATTATCAATCTATCTCATATTCTTAGCCATATTATGCTTATATGATCGATAGAACGACAATTACTGTACTCACTACTCTTATTATTATCGATCTAACTCATACTATTAGCCAAATTATGCTTATATTATCGATAGAACGACAATTACTGTACTTATTACTGTTATTATTATCAATTTAACTCATATTATTAGCCATATTATGCTTAAATGATCGATAGAACGACAATTACTATACTTATTACTATTATTATTATCAATCTTACTCATATTATTAGCTATATTATGCATATATGATCGATAGAACGACAATTACTGTACTTATTACTCTTATTATTATCGATCTAACTCATATTATTAGCCATATTATGCTTAAATGATCGATAGAACGACAATTACTATACTTATTACTATTATTATTATCAATCTAACTCATATTATTAACCATATTATGCAGATATGATCGATAGCACGACATTTACTATACTTATTACTCTTATTATTATCAACATAACTCATATTATTAGCCATATTATGCTTATATTATCGATAGAACGACAATTAATGTACTTATTACTGTTATTATTATCAATCTAACTCATATTATTAGCCATATTATGCATATATGATCGATAGAACGACAATTACTATACTCACTACTCTTACTATTATCAACCTAACTCATATTATTAGCCATATTATGCTTAAATGATCGATAGAACGACAATTACTATACTTATTACTATTATTATTATCAATCTTACTCATATTATTAGCTATATTATGCATATATGATCGATAGAACGACAATTACTGTACTTATTACTCATATCATTATCGATCTAACTCATATTATTAGCCATATTATGCTTATATTGTCGATAGAACGACAATTACTGTACTTATTACTCTTATTGTTATCAATCTAACTCATATTATTAACCATATTATGCAGATATGATCGATAGCACGACATTTACTATACTTATTACTCCTATTATTATCAACCTAACTCATATTATTAGCCATATTATGCTTATATGATCGATAGAACGACAATTACTATACTTATTATTCTTATTTTTATCAACCTAACTCATATTATTAGCCATATTATGCTTAAATGATCGATAGAACGACAATTACTATACTTATTGCTCTTATTATTATGAATCTAACTCATATTATTAACCATATTATTCAGATATGATCGATAGAACGACAATTACTATACTTATTACTCATATCATTATCGATCTAACTCATATTATTAGCCATATTATGCTTATATGATCGATAGAACGACAATTACTATACTTATTACTCTTATTATTATCAATCTAACTCATATTATTAGCCATATTATGTAGATATGATCGATAGAACGACAATTACTATACTTATTACACTCACTATTATCAATCTAACTCATATTATTAACCATATTATGCAGATATGATCGATAGAACTACAATTACTATACCCATTACTCTTATTATTATCAATCTAACTCATATTATTAGCCATATTATGCTTATATGATCGATAGAACGACAATTACTGTACTTACTACTCTTATCATTATCGATCTAACTCATATTATTAGCCATATTATGCTTATATGATCGATAGAACGACAATTACTATACTTATTACTCTTATTATTATCAATCTAACTCATATTATTAGCCATATTATGCAGATATGATCGATAGAACGACAATTACTATACTTATTACTATTATTATTATCAATCTTACTCATATTATTAGCCATATTATGCTTATATGATCGATAGAACGACAATTGCTATACTTATTACTCTTATTATTATCAATCTAACTCATATTATTAACCATATTATGCTTGTATGATCGATAGAACGACAATTACTATACTTATTATTCTTATTTTTATCTACCTAACTCATATTATTAGCCATATTATGCTTAAATGATCGATAGAACGACAATTACTATACTTATTACTCTTATTATTATCAATCTAACTCATATTACTAGCCATATTATGCTTAAATGATCGATAGAACGACAATTACTATACTTATTACTCTTATTATTATCAATCTAACTCATATTATTAGCCATATTATGCTTATATGATCGATAGAACGACAATTACTATACTCACTACTCTTATTATTATCAATCTAACTCATATTATTAGCCATATTATGCTTATATGATCGACAGAACGACAATTACTGTACTTATTACACTTACTATTATCAATCTAACTCATATTATTAGCCATATTATGCTTATATGATCGATAGAACGACAATTACTATACTTATTACTCTTATTATTATCAATCTAACTCATATTATTAGCCATATTATGCAGATATGATCGATAGAACGACAATTACTATACTTATTACACTCACTATTATCAATCTAACTCATATTATTAACAATATTATGCAGATATGATCGATAGCACGACATTTACTATACTTATTACTCTTATTATTATCAACCTAACTCATATTATTAGCCGTATTATGCTTAAATGATCGATAGAACGACAATTACTATACTTATTACTCTCATTATTATCAATCTAACTCATATTATTAGCCATATTATGCTTATATGATCGACAGAACGACAATTACTATACTTATTATTCTTATTTTTATCAACCTAACTCATATTATTAGCCATATTATGCTTAAATGATCGATAGAAGGACAATTACTATACTTATTACTCTTATTATTATGAATCTAACTCATATTATTAACCATATTATGCAGATATGATCGATAGAACTACAATTACTATACCCATTACTCTTATTATTATCAATCTAACTCATATTATTAGCCATATTATGCTTATATGATCGATAGAACGACAATTACTGTACTTACTACTCTTACCATTATCGATCTAACTCATATTATTAGCCATATTATGCTTATATGATCGATAGAACGACAATTACTATACTTATTACTCTCATTATTATCAATCTAACTCATATTATTAGCCATATTATGCTTAAATGATCGATAGAACGACAATTACTATACATATTACTCTTATTATTATGAATCTAACTCATATTATTAACCATATTATGCAGATATGATCGATAGAACGACAATTACTGTACTTATTACTCTTATTGTTATCAATCTAACTCATATTATTAACCATATTATGCAGATATGATCGATAGAACGACAATTACTATACTTATTACTATTATTATTATCAATCTTACTCATATTATTAGCCATATTATGCTTATATGATCGATAGAACGACAATTACTATACTCATTACTCTTATTATTATCAATCTAACTCATATTATTAGCCATATTATGCTTATATGATCGATAGAACGACAATTACTATACTTGTTACTCTTATTATTATCAATCTAACTCATATTACCAGCCATATTATGCTTAAATGATCGATAGAACGACAATTACTATACTTAGTACTCTTATTATTATCAATCTAACTCATATTATTAACCATATTATGCAGATATGATCGATAGCACGACATTTACTATACTTATTACTCTTATTATTATCAACATAACTCATATTATTAGCCATATTATGCTTATATTATCGATAGAACGACAATTAATGTACTTATTACTGTTATTATTATCAATCTAACTCATATTATTAGCCATATTATGCATATATGATCGATAGAACGACAATTACTATACTCACTACTCTTACTATTATCAACCTAACTCATATTATTAGCCATGTTATGCTTAAATGATCGATAGAACGACAATTACTATACTTATTACTATTATTATTATCAATCTTACTCATATTATTAGCTATATTATGCATATATGATCGATAGAACGACAATTACTGTACTTATTACTCATATCATTATCGATCTAACTCATATTATTAGCCATATTATGCTTATATTATCGATAGAACGACAATTACTGTACTTATTACTCTTATTGTTATCAATCTAACTCATATTATTAACCATATTATGCAGATATGATCGATAGCACGACATTTACTATACTTATTACTCCTATTATTATCAACCTAACTCATATTATTAGCCATATTATGCTTATATGATCGATAGAACGACAATTACTATACTTATTATTCTTATTTTTATCAACCTAACTCATATTATTAGCCATATTATGCTTAAATGATCGATAGAACGACAATTACTATACTTATTGCTCTTATTATTATGAATCTAACTCATATTATTAACCATATTATTCAAATATGATCGATAGAACGACAATTACTATACTTATTACTCATATCATTATCGATCTAACTCATATTATTAGCCATATTATGCTTATATGATCGATAGAACGACAATTACTATACTTATTACTCTTATTATTATCAATCTAACTCATATTATTAGCCATATTATGTAGATATGATCGATAGAACGATAATTACTATACTTATTACACTCACTATTATCAATCTAACTCATATTATTAACCATATTATGCAGATATGATCGATAGAACTACAATTACTATACCCATTACTCTTATTATTATCAATCTAACTCATATTATTAGCCATATTATGCTTATATGATCGATAGAACGACAATTACTGTACTTACTACTCTTATCATTATCGATCTAACTCATATTATTAGCCATATTATGCTTATATGATCGATAGAACGACAATTACTATACTTATTACTCTTATTATTATCAATCTAACTCATATTATTAGCCATATTATGCAGATATGATCGATAGAACGACAATTACTATACTTATTACACTCACTATTATCAATCTAACTCATATTATTAACAATATTATGCAGATATGATCGATAGCACGACATTTACTATACTTATTACTCTTATTATTATCAACCTAACTCATATTATTAGCCGTATTATGCTTAAATGATCGATAGAACGACAATTACTATACTTATTACTCTCATTATTATCAATCTAACTCATATTATTAGCCATATTATGCTTATATGATCGACAGAACGACAATTACTATACTTATTACTCTTATTATTATCAATCTAACTCATATTATTAGCCATATTATGCAGATATGATCGATAGAACGACAATTACTATACTTATTACTATTATTATTATCAATCTTACTCATATTATTAGCCATATTATGCTTATATGATCGATAGAACGACAATTACTATACTTATTACTCTTATTATTATCAATCTAACTCATATTATTAACCATATTATGCTTGTATGATCGATAGAACGACAATTACTATACTTATTATTCTTATTTTTATCTACCTAACTCATATTATTAGCCATATTATGCTTAAATGATCGATAGAACGACAATTACTATACTTATTACTCTTATTATTATCAATCTAACTCATATTACTAGCCATATTATGCTTAAATGATCGATAGAACGACAATTACTATACTTATTACTCTTATTATTATCAATCTAACTCATATTATTAGCCATATTATGCTTATATGATCGATAGAACGACAATTACTATACTCACTACTCTTATTATTATCAATCTAACTCATATTATTAGCCATATTATGCTTATATGATCGCCAGAACGACAATTACTGTACTTATTACACTTACTATTATCAATCTAACTCATATTATTAGCCATATTATGCTTATATGATCGATAGAACGACAATTACTATACTTATTACTCTTATTATTATCAATCTAACTCATATTATTAGCCATATTATGCAGATATGATCGATAGAACGACAATTACTATACTTATTACACTCACTATTATCAATCTAACTCATATTATTAACAATATTATGCAGATATGATCGATAGCACGACATTTACTATACTTATTACTCTTATTATTATCAACCTAACTCATATTATTAGCCGTATTATGCTTAAATGATCGATAGAACGACAATTACTATACTTATTACTCTCATTATTATCAATCTAACTCATATTATTAGCCATATTATGCTTATATGATCGACAGAACGACAATTACTATACTTATTATTCTTATTTTTATCAACCTAACTCATATTATTAGCCATATTATGCTTAAATGATCGATAGAAGGACAATTACTATACTTATTACTCTTATTATTATGAATCTAACTCATATTATTAACCATATTATGCAGATATGATCGATAGAACTACAATTACTATACCCATTACTCTTATTATTATCAATCTAACTCATATTATTAGCCATATTATGCAGATATGATCGATAGAACGACAATTACTACACTTATTACTATTATTATTATCAATCTTACTCATATTATTAGCCATATTATGCTTATATGATCGATAGAACGACAATTACTATACTTATTACTCTTATTATTATCAATCTAACTCATATTATTAACCATATTATGCTTGTATGATCGATAGAACGACAATTACTATACTTATTATTCTTACTTTTATCTACCTAACTCATATTATTAGCCATATTATGCCTAAATGATCGATAGAACGACAATTACTATACTTATTACTCTTATTATTATCAATCTAACTCATATTACTAGCCATATTATGCTTAAATGATTGATAGAACGACAATTACTGTACTTATTACTCATATCATTATCGATCTAACTCATATTATTAGCCATATTATGCTTATAGTATCGATAGAACGACAATTACTGTACTTATTACTCTTATTGTTATCAATCTAACTCATATTATTAACCATATTATGCTTATATGATCGATAGAACGACAATTACTGTACTTATTACTCTTATTATTATTAATCTAACTCATATTATTAACCATATTATGCTAATATGATCGATAGAACGACAATTACTATACTTATTACACTCACTATTATTAATCTAACTCCTATTATTAACCATATTATGCAGATATGATCGATAGCACGACATTTACTATACTTATTACTCCTATTATTATCAACTTAACTCATATTATTAGCCATATTATGCTTACATGATCGATAGAACGACAATTACTATACTTATTGCTCTTATTATTATGAATCTAACTCATATTATTAACCATATTATGCAGATATGATCGATAGAACGACAATTACTATACTTATTACTCATATCATTATCGATCTAACTCATATTATTAGCCATATTACGCTTATATGATCGACAGAACGACAATTACTATACTTATTACACACACTGTTATCAATCTAACTCATATTATTAACCATATTATGCTAATTTGATCGATAGAACGACAATCACTATACTTATTACTCTTATTATTATCAATCTAACTCATATTATTAGCCGTATTATGCTTAAATGATCGATAGAACGACAATTACTATACTTATTACTCTTATTATTATCAATCTAACTCATATTATTAGCCATATTATGCTTATATGGTCGACAGAACGACAATTACTATACTTAGTATTCTTATTTTTATCAACCTAACTCATATTATTAGCCATATTATGCTTAAATGATCGATAGAACGACAATTACTATACTTATTACTCTTATTATTATGAATCTGACTCATATTACTAACCATATTATGCAGATATGATCGATAGAACTACAATTACTATACTCATTACTCTTATTATTATCAATCTAACTCATATTATTAGCCATATTATGCTTATATGATCGATAGAACGACAATAACTATACTTGTTACTCTTATTATTATCAATCTAACTCATATTACCAGCCATATTATGCTTAAATGATCGATAGAACGACAATTACTATACTTACTACTCTTATTATTATCAATCTATCTCATATTCTTAGCCATATTATGCTTATATGATCGATAGAACGACAATTACTGTACTCACTACTCTTATTATTATCGATCTAACTCATACTATTAGCCAAATTATGCTTATATTATCGATAGAACGACAATTACTGTACTTATTACTGTTATTATTATCAATTTAACTCATATTATTAGCCATATTATGCTTAAATGATCGATAGAACGACAATTACTATACTTATTACTATTATTATTATCAATCTTACTCATATTATTAGCTATATTATGCATATATGATCGATAGAACGACAATTACTGTACTTATTACTCTTATCATTATCGATCTAACTCATATTATAAGCCATATTATGCTTAAATGATCGATAGAACGACAATTACTATACTTATTACTATTATTATTATCAATCTAACTCATATTATTAACCATATTATGCAGATATGATCGATAGCACGACATTTACTATACTTATTACTCTTATTATTATCAACCTAACTCATATTATTAGCCATATTATGCTTATATTATCGATGGAACGACAATTACTGTACTTATTACTCTTATTGTTATCAATCTAACTCATATTATTAACCATATTATGCTTATATGATCGATAGAACGACAATTACTATACTTATTGCTCTTATTATTATGAATCTAACTCATATTATTAACCATATTATGCAGATATGATCGATAGAACGACAATTACTATACTTATTACTCTTATTATTATCAATCTAACTCATATTATTAGCCGTATTATGCTTAAATGATCGATAGAACGACAATTACTATACTTATTACTCTTATTATTATCAATCTAACTCATATTATTAGCCATATTATGCTTATATGGTCGACAGAACGACAATTACTATACTTAGTATTCTTATTTTTATCAACCTAACTCATATTATTAGCCATATTATGCTTAAATGATCGATAGAACGACAATTACTATACTTATTACTCTTATTATTATGAATCTGACACATATTACTAACCATATTATGCAGATATGATCGATAGAACTACAATTACTATACTCATTACTCTTATTATTATCAATCTAACTCATATTATTAGCCATATTATGCTTATATGATCGATAGAACGACAATTACTATACTTGTTACTCTTATTATTATCAATCTAACTCATATTACCAGCCATATTATGCTTAAATTATCGATAGAACGACAATTACTATACTTATTACTCTTATTATTATCAATCTATCTCATATTCTTAGCCATATTATGCTTATATGATCGATAGAACGACAATTACTGTACTCACTACTCTTATTATTATCGATCTAACTCATACTATTAGCCAAATTATGCTTATATTATCGATAGAACGACAATTACTGTACTTATTACTGTTATTATTATCAATTTAACTCATATTATTAGCCATATTATGCTTAAATGATCGATAGAACGACAATTACTATACTTATTACTATTATTATTATCAATCTTACTCATATTATTAGCTATATTATGCATATATGATCGATAGAACGACAATTACTGTACTTATTACTCTTATTATTATCGATCTAACTCATATTATTAGCCATATTATGCTTAAATGATCGATAGAACGACAATTACTATACTTATTACTATTATTATTATCAATCTAACTCATATTATTAACCATATTATGCAGATATGATCGATAGCACGACATTTACTATACTTATTACTCTTATTATTATCAACATAACTCATATTATTAGCCATATTATGCTTATATTATCGATAGAACGACAATTAATGTACTTATTACTGTTATTATTATCAATCTAACTCATATTATTAGCCATATTATGCATATATGATCGATAGAACGACAATTACTATACTCACTACTCTTACTATTATCAACCTAACTCATATTATTAGCCATATTATGCTTAAATGATCGATAGAACGGCAATTACTATACTTATTACTATTATTATTATCAATCTTACTCATATTATTAGCTATATTATGCATATATGATCGATAGAACGACAATTACTGTACTTATTACTCATATCATTATCGATCTAACTCATATTATTAGCCATATTATGCTTATATTATCGATAGAACGACAATTACTGTACTTATTACTCTTATTGTTATCAATCTAACTCATATTATTAACCATATTATGCAGATATGATCGATAGCACGACATTTACTATACTTATTACTCCTATTATTATCAACCTAACTCATATTATTAGCCATATTATGCTTATATGATCGATAGAACGACAATTACTATACTTATTATTCTTATTTTTATCAACCTAACTCATATTATTAGCCATATTATGCTTAAATGATCGATAGAACGACAATTACTATACTTATTGCTCTTATTATTATGAATCTAACTCATATTATTAACCATATTATTCAGATATGATCGATAGAACGACAATTACTATACTTATTACTCATATCATTATCGATCTAACTCATATTATTAGCCATATTATGCTTATATGATCGATAGAACGACAATTACTATACTTATTACTCTTATTATTATCAATCTAACTCATATTATTAGCCATATTATGTAGATATGATCGATAGAACGACAATTACTATACTTATTACACTCACTATTATCAATCTAACTCATATTATTAACCATATTATGCAGATATGATCGATAGAACTACAATTACTATACCCATTACTCTTATTATTATCAATCTAACTCATATTATTAGCCATATTATGCTTATATGATCGATAGAACGACAATTACTGTACTTACTACTCTTATCATTATCGATCTAACTCATATTATTAGCCATATTATGCTTATATGATCGATAGAACGACAATTACTATACTTATTACTCTTATTATTATCAATCTAACTCATATTATTAGCCATATTATGCAGATATGATCGATAGAACGACAATTACTATACTTATTACTATTATTATTATCAATCTTACTCATATTATTAGCCATATTATGCTTATATGATCGATAGAACGACAATTACTAGACTTATTACTCTTATTATTATCAATCTAACTCATATTATTAACCATATTATGCTTGTATGATCGATAGAACGACAATTACTATACTTATTATTCTTATTTTTATCTACCTAACTCATATTATTAGCCATATTATGCTTAAATGATCGATAGAACGACAATTACTATACTTATTACTCTTATTATTATCAATCTAACTCATATTACTAGCCATATTATGCTTAAATGATCGATAGAACGACAATTACTATACTTATTACTCTTATTATTATCAATCTAACTCATATTATTAGCCATATTATGCTTATATGATCGATAGAACGACAATTACTATACTCACTACTCTTATTATTATCAATCTAACTCATATTATTAGCCATATTATGCTCATATGATCGACAGAACGACAATTACTGTACTTATTACACTTACTATTATCAATCTAACTCATATTATTAGCCATATTATGCTTATATGATCGATAGAACGACAATTACTATACTTATTACTCTTATTATTATCAATCTAACTTATATTATTAGCCATATTATGCAGATATGATCGATAGAACGACAATTACTATACTTATTACACTCACTATTATCAATCTAACTCATATTATTAACAATATTATGCAGATATGATCGATAGCACGACATTTACTATACTTATTACTCTTATTATTATCAACCTAACTCATATTATTAGCCGTATTATGCTTAAATGATCGATAGAACGACAATTACTATACTTATTACTCTCATTATTATCAATCTAACTCATATTATTAGCCATATTATGCTTATATGATCGACAGAACGACAATTACTATACTTATTATTCTTATTTTTATCAACCTAACTCATATTATTAGCCATATTATGCTTAAATGATCGATAGAAGGACAATTACTATACTTATTACTCTTATTATTATGAATCTAACTCATATTATTAACCATATTATGCAGATATGATCGATAGAACTACAATTACTATACCCATTACTCTTATTATTATCAATCTAACTCATATTATTAGCCATATTATGCTTATATGATCGATAGAACGACAATTACTGTACTTACTACTCTTACCATTATCGATCTAACTCATATTATTAGCCATATTATGCTTATATGATCGATAGAACGACAATTACTATACTTATTACTCTCATTATTATCAATCTAACTCATATTATTAGCCATATTATGCTTAAATGATCGATAGAACGACAATTACTATACTTATTACTCTTATTATTATGAATCTAACTCATATTATTAACCATATTATGCAGATATGATCGATAGAACTACAATTACTATACCCATTACTCTTATTATTGTCAATCTAACTCATATTATTAGCCATATTATGCTTATATGATCGATAGAACGACAGTTACTATACTTATTACTCTTATTATTATCAATCTAACTCATATTATTAGCCATATTATGCTTAAAAGATCGATAGAACGACAATTACTATACTTATTACTCTTATTATTATCAAGCTAACTCATATTATTAGCCATATTATGCTTAAAAGATCGATAGAACGACAATTACTATACTTATTACTCTTATTATTATCAATCTAACTCATATTATTAGCCATATTATGCTTAAATGATCGATAGAACGACAATTACAATACTTATTACTCTTATTATTATGAATCTAACTCATATTATTAACCATATTATGCAGATATGATCGATAGAGCTACAATTACTATACCCATTACTCTTATTATTATCAATCTAACTCATATTATTAGCCATATTATGCTTATATGATCGATAGAACGACAATTACTGTACTTACTACTCTTATCATTATCGATCTAACTCATATTATTAGCCATATTATGCTTATATGATCGATAGAACGACAATTACTATACTTATTACTCTTATTATTATCAATCTAACTTATATTATTAGCCATATTATGCTTAAATGATCGATAGAACGACAATTACTATACTTATTACTCTTATTATTATCAATCTAACTCATATTATTAGCCATATTATGCTTATATGATCGATAGAACGACAATTACTATACTCACTACTCTTATTATTATCAATCTAACTCATATTATTAGCCATATTATGCTTATATGATCGACAGGACGACAATTACTGTACTTATTACACTTACTATTATCAACCTAACTCATATTATTAGCCATATTATGCTTAAATGATCGATAGAACGACAATTACTATACTTACTACTCTTATTATTATGAATCCACCTCATATTATTAACCATATTATGCAGATATGATCGATAGAACTACAATTACTATACCCATTACTCTTATTATTATCAATCTAACACATATTATTAGCCATATTATGCTTATATGATCGATAGAACGACAATTACTGTACTTACAACTCTTATCATTATCGATCTAACTCATATTATTAGCCATATTATGCTTATATGATCGATAGAACGACAATTACTATACTTATTACTGTTATTATTATCAATCTAACTCATATTATTAGCCATATTATGCTTAAATGATCGATAGAACCACAATTACTATACTTATTACTCTTATTATTATCAATCTAACTCATATTATTAGCCATATTATGCTTAAATGATCGATAGAACGACAATTACTATACTTATTACTCTTATTATTATCAAGCTAACTCATATTATTAGCCACATTATGCTTATATGATCGACAGAACGACAATTACTATACTCATTATTCTTATTTTTATCAACCTAACTCATATTATTAGCCATATTATGCTTAAATGGTCGATAGAACGACAATTACTATACTTATTACTCTTATTATTATCAATCTTACTCATATTATTAGCCATATTATGCTTAAATGATCGATAGAACGACAATTACTATACCTATTACTCATACTATTATCAATCTTACTCATATTATTAGCCATATTATGCTTAAATGATCGATAGAACGACAATTACTATACCTATTACTCATACTATTATCAATCTAACTCATATTATTAGCCATATTATGCTTATATGATCGATAGAACGACAAGTACTATACTTATTACTCTTATTATTATCAATCTAACTCATATTATTAGCCATATTATGCTTATATGATCGATAGAACGACAATTACTATACTTATTACTCTTATTATTATCAATCTAACTCATATTATTAGCCATATTATGATTATATGATCGATAGAACGACAAGTACTATACTTATTACTCTTATTATTATCAAGCTAACTCATATTATTAGCCATATCATGCTTATATGATCGACAGAACGACAATTACTATACTTATTATTCTTATTTTTATCAACCTAACTCATATTATTAGCCATATTATGCTTAAATGATCGATAGAACGACAATTACTATACTTATTACTCTTATTATTATGAATCTAACTCATATTATTAACCATATTATGCAGATATGATCGATAGAGCTACAATTACTATACCCATTACTCTTATTATTATCAATCTAACTCATATTATTAGCCATATTATGATTATATGATCGATAGAACGACAAGTACTATACTTATTACTCTTATTATTATCAATCTAACTCATATTATTAGCCATATTATGCTTATATGATCGATAGAACGACAATTACTATACTTACTACTCTTATCATTATCGATCTAACTCATATTATTAGCCATATTATGCTTATATGATCGATAGAACGACAATTACTATACTTATTATTATCAATCTAACTCATATTACTAGCCATATTATGCTTAAATGATCGATAGAACGACAACTACTATACTTATTACTCTCATTATTATCAATCTAACTCATATTATTAGCCATATTATGCAGATATGATCGATAGAACGACAATTACTATACTTATTACTATTATTATTATCAATCTTACTCATATTATTAGCCATATTATGCTTATATGATCGATAGAACGACAATTACTATACTTATTACTCTTATTATTATCAATCTAACTCATATTATTAACCATATTATGCTTGTATGATCGATAGAACGACAATTACTATACTTATTATTCTTATTTTTATCTACCTAACTCATATTATTAGCCATATTATGCTTAAATGATCGATAGAACGACAATTACTATACTTATTACTCTTATTATTATCAATCTAACTCATATTACTAGCCATATTATGCTTAAATGATCGATAGAACGACAATTACTATACTTATTACTCTTATTATTATCAATCTAACTCATATTATTAGCCATATTATGCTTATATGATCGATAGAACGACAATTACTATACTCACTACTCTTATTATTATCAATCTAACTCATATTATTAGCCATATTATGCTTATATGATCGACAGAACGACAATTACTGTACTTATTACACTTACTATTATCAATCTAACTCATATTATTAGCCATATTATGCTTATATGATCGATAGAACGACAATTACTATACTTATTACTCTTATTATTATCAATCTAACTCATATTATTAGCCATATTATGCTTATATGATCGATAGAACGACAATTACTATACTCACTACTCTTATTATTATCAATCTAACTCATATTATTAGCCATATTATGCTCATATGATCGACAGAACGACAATTACTGTACTTATTACACTTACTATTATCAATCTAACTCATATTATTAGCCATATTATGCTTATATGATCGATAGAACGACAATTACTATACTTATTACTCTTATTATTATCAATCTAACTTATATTATTAGCCATATTATGCAGATATGATCGATAGAACGACAATTACTATACTTATTACACTCACTATTATCAATCTAACTCATATTATTAACAATATTATGCAGATATGATCGATAGCACGACATTTACTATACTTATTACTCTTATTATTATCAACCTAACTCATATTATTAGCCGTATTATGCTTAAATGATCGATAGAACGACAATTACTATACTTATTACTCTCATTATTATCAATCTAACTCATATTATTAGCCATATTATGCTTATATGATCGACAGAACGACAATTACTATACTTATTATTCTTATTTTTATCAACCTAACTCATATTATTAGCCATATTATGCTTAAATGATCGATAGAAGGACAATTACTATACTTATTACTCTTATTATTATGAATCTAACTCATATTATTAACCATATTATGCAGATATGATCGATAGAACTACAATTACTATACCCATTACTCTTATTATTATCAATCTAACTCATATTATTAGCCATATTATGCTTATATGATCGATAGAACGACAATTACTGTACTTACTACTCTTACCATTATCGATCTAACTCATATTATTAGCCATATTATGCTTATATGATCGATAGAACGACAATTACTATACTTATTACTCTCATTATTATCAATCTAACTCATATTATTAGCCATATTATGCTTAAATGATCGATAGAACGACAATTACTATACTTATTACTCTTATTATTATGAATCTAACTCATATTATTAACCATATTATGCAGATATGATCGATAGAACTACAATTACTATACCCATTACTCTTATTATTGTCAATCTAACTCATATTATTAGCCATATTATGCTTATATGATCGATAGAACGACAGTTACTATACTTATTACTCTTATTATTATCAATCTAACTCATATTATTAGCCATATTATGCTTAAAAGATCGATAGAACGACAATTACTATACTTATTACTCTTATTATTATCAAGCTAACTCATATTATTAGCCATATTATGCTTAAAAGATCGATAGAACGACAATTACTATACTTATTACTCTTATTATTATCAATCTAACTCATATTATTAGCCATATTATGCTTAAATGATCGATAGAACGACAATTACAATACTTATTACTCTTATTATTATGAATCTAACTCATATTATTAACCATATTATGCAGATATGATCGATAGAGCTACAATTACTATACCCATTACTCTTATTATTATCAATCTAACTCATATTATTAGCCATATTATGCTTATATGATCGATAGAACGACAATTACTGTACTTACTACTCTTATCATTATCGATCTAACTCATATTATTAGCCATATTATGCTTATATGATCGATAGAACGACAATTACTATACTTATTACTCTTATTATTATCAATCTAACTTATATTATTAGCCATATTATGCTTAAATGATCGATAGAACGACAATTACTATACTTATTACTCTTATTATTATCAATCTAACTCATATTATTAGCCATATTATGCTTATATGATCGATAGAACGACAATTACTATACTCACTACTCTTATTATTATCAATCTAACTCATATTATTAGCCATATTATGCTTATATGATCGACAGGACGACAATTACTGTACTTATTACACTTACTATTATCAACCTAACTCATATTATTAGCCATATTATGCTTAAATGATCGATAGAACGACAATTACTATACTTACTACTCTTATTATTATGAATCCACCTCATATTATTAACCATATTATGCAGATATGATCGATAGAACTACAATTACTATACCCATTACTCTTATTATTATCAATCTAACACATATTATTAGCCATATTATGCTTATATGATCGATAGAACGACAATTACTGTACTTACAACTCTTATCATTATCGATCTAACTCATATTATTAGCCATATTATGCTTATATGATCGATAGAACGACAATTACTATACTTATTACTGTTATTATTATCAATCTAACTCATATTATTAGCCATATTATGCTTAAATGATCGATAGAACCACAATTACTATACTTATTACTCTTATTATTATCAATCTAACTCATATTATTAGCCATATTATGCTTAAATGATCGATAGAACGACAATTACTATACTTATTACTCTTATTATTATCAAGCTAACTCATATTATTAGCCACATTATGCTTATATGATCGACAGAACGACAATTACTATACTCATTATTCTTATTTTTATCAACCTAACTCATATTATTAGCCATATTATGCTTAAATGGTCGATAGAACTACAATTACTATACTTATTACTCTTATTATTATCAATCTTACTCATATTATTAGCCATATTATGCTTAAATGATCGATAGAACGACAATTACTATACCTATTACTCATACTATTATCAATCTTACTCATATTATTAGCCATATTATGCTTAAATGATCGATAGAACGACAATTACTATACCTATTACTCATACTATTATCAATCTAACTCATATTATTAGCCATATTATGCTTATATGATCGATAGAACGACAAGTACTATACTTATTACTCTTATTATTATCAATCTAACTCATATTATTAGCCATATTATGCTTATATGATCGATAGAACGACAATTACTATACTTATTACTCTTATTATTATCAATCTAACTCATATTATTAGCCATATTATGATTATATGATCGATAGAACGACAAGTACTATACTTATTACTCTTATTATTATCAAGCTAACTCATATTATTAGCCATATCATGCTTATATGATCGACAGAACGACAATTACTATACTTATTATTCTTATTTTTATCAACCTAACTCATATTATTAGCCATATTATGCTTAAATGATCGATAGAACGACAATTACTATACTTATTACTCTTATTATTATGAATCTAACTCATATTATTAACCATATTATGCAGATATGATCGATAGAGCTACAATTACTATACCCATTACTCTTATTATTATCAATCTAACTCATATTATTAGCCATATTATGATTATATGATCGATAGAACGACAAGTACTATACTTATTACTCTTATTATTATCAATCTAACTCATATTATTAGCCATATTATGCTTATATGATCGATAGAACGACAATTACTATACTTACTACTCTTATCATTATCGATCTAACTCATATTATTAGCCATATTATGCTTATATGATCGATAGAACGACAATTACTATACTTATTATTATCAATCTAACTCATATTACTAGCCATATTATGCTTAAATGATCGATAGAACGACAACTACTATACTTATTACTCTCATTATTATCAATCTAACTCATATTATTAGCCATATTATGCAGATATGATCGATAGAACGACAATTACTATACTTATTACTATTATTATTATCAATCTTACTCATATTATTAGCCATATTATGCTTATATGATCGATAGAACGACAATTACTATACTTATTACTCTTATTATTATCAATCTAACTCATATTATTAACCATATTATGCTTGTATGATCGATAGAACGACAATTACTATACTTATTATTCTTATTTTTATCTACCTAACTCATATTATTAGCCATATTATGCTTAAATGATCGATAGAACGACAATTACTATACTTATTACTCTTATTATTATCAATCTAACTCATATTACTAGCCATATTATGCTTAAATGATCGATAGAACGACAATTACTATACTTATTACTCTTATTATTATCAATCTAACTCATATTATTAGCCATATTATGCTTATATGATCGATAGAACGACAATTACTATACTCACTACTCTTATTATTATCAATCTAACTCATATTATTAGCCATATTATGCTTATATGATCGACAGAACGACAATTACTGTACTTATTACACTTACTATTATCAATCTAACTCATATTATTAGCCATATTATGCTTATATGATCGATAGAACGACAATTACTATACTTATTACTCTTATTATTATCAATCTAACTCATATTATTAGCCATATTATGCAGATATGATCGATAGAACGACAATTACTATACTTATTACACTGACTATTATCAATCTAACTCATATTATTAACAATATTATGCAGATATGATCGATAGCACGACATTTACTATACTTATTACTCTTATTATTATCAACCTAACTCATATTATTAGCCGTATTATGCTTAAATGATCGATAGAACGACAATTACTATACTTATTACTCTCATTATTATCAATCTAACTCATATTATTAGCCATATTATGCTTATATGATCGACAGAACGACAATTACTATACTTATTATTCTTATTTTTATCAACCTAACTCATATTATTAGCCATATTATGCTTAAATGATCGATAGAAGGACAATTACTATACTTATTACTCTTATTATTATGAATCTAACTCATATTATTAACCATATTATGCAGATATGATCGATAGAACTACAATTACTATACCCATTACTCTTATTATTATCAATCTAACTCATATTATTAGCCATATTATGCTTATATGATCGATAGAACGACAATTACTGTACTTACTACTCTTACCATTATCGATCTAACTCATATTATTAGCCATATTATGCTTATATGATCGATAGAACGACAATTACTATACTTATTACTCTCATTATTATCAATCTAACTCATATTATTAGCCATATTATGCTTAAATGATCGATAGAACGACAATTACTATACTTATTACTCTTATTATTATGAATCTAACTCATATTATTAACCATATTATGCAGATATGATCGATAGAACTACAATTACTATACCCATTACTCTTATTATTGTCAATCTAACTCATATTATTAGCCATATTATGCTTATATGATCGATAGAACGACAGTTACTATACTTATTACTCTTATTATTATCAATCTAACTCATATTATTAGCCATATTATACAGATATGATCGATAGAACGACAATTACTACACTTATTACTATTATTATTATCAATCTTACTCATATTATTAGCCATATTATGCTTATATGATCGATAGAACGACAATTACTATACTTATTACTCTTATTATTATCAATCTAACTCATATTATTAACCATATTATGCTTGTATGATCGATAGAACGACAATTACTATACTTATTATTCTTACTTTTATCTACCTAACTCATATTATTAGCCATATTATGCCTAAATGATCGATAGAACGACAATTACTATACTTATTACTCTTATTATTATCAATCTAACTCATATTACTAGCCATATTATGCTTAAATGATCGATAGAACGACAATTACTGTACTTATTACTCATATCATTATCGATCTAACTCATATTATTAGCCATATTATGCTTATATTATCGATAGAACGACAATTACTGTACTTATTACTCTTATTGTTATCAATCTAACTCATATTATTAACCATATTATGCTTATATGATCGATAGAACGACAATTACTGTACTTATTACTCTTATTATTATTAATCTAACTCATATTATTAACCATATTATGCTAATATGATCGATAGAACGACAATTACTATACTTATTACACTCACTATTATTAATCTAACTCCTATTATTAACCATATTATGCAGATATGATCGATAGCACGACATTTACTATACTTATTACTCCTATTATTATCAACTTAACTCATATTATTAGCCATATTATGCTTATATGATCGATAGAACGACAATTACTATACTTATTATTCTTATTTTTATCTACCTAACTCATATTATTAGCCATATTATGCCTAAATGATCGATAGAACGACAATTACTATACTTATTGCTCTTATTATTATCAATCTAACTCATATTACTAGCCATATTATGCTTAAATGATCGATAGAACGACAATTACTGTACTTATTACTCATATCATTATCGATCTAACTCATATTATTAGCCATATTATGCTTATATTATCGATAGAACGACAATTACTGTACTTATTACTCTTATTGTTATCAATCTAACTCATATTATTAACCATATTATGCAGATATGATCGATAGAACGACAATTACTATACTTATTACTATTATTATTATCAATCTTACTCATATTATTAGCCACATTATGCTTATATGATCGATAGAACGACAATTACTAGACTTATTACTCTTATTATTATCAATCTAACTCATATTATTAACCATATTATGCTTGTATGATCGATAGAACGACAATTACTATACTTATTATTCTTATTTTTATCTACCTAACTCATATTATTAGCCATATTATGCTTAAATGATCGATAGAACGACAATTACTATACTTATTACTCTTATTATTATCAATCTAACTCATATTACTAGCCATATTATGCTTAAATGATCGATAGAACGACAATTACTATACTTATTACTCTTATTATTATCAATCTAACTCATATTATTAGCCATATTATGCTTATATGATCGATAGAACGACAATTACTATACTCACTACTCTTATTATTATCAATCTAACTCATATTATTAGCCATATTATGCTTATATGATCGACAGAACGACAATTACTGTACTTATTACACTTACTATTATCAATCTAACTCATATTATTAGCCATATTATGCTTATATGATCGATAGAACGACAATTACTATACTTATTACTCTTATTATTATCAATCTAACTTATATTATTAGCCATATTATGCAGATATGATCGATAGAACGACAATTACTATACTTATTACACTCACTATTATCAATCTAACTCATATTATTAACAATATTATGCAGATATGATCGATAGCACGACATTTACTATACTTATTACTCTTATTATTATCAACCTAACTCATATTATTAGCCGTATTATGCTTAAATGATCGATAGAACGACAATTACTATACTTATTACTCTCATTATTATCAATCTAACTCATATTATTAGCCATATTATGCTTATATGATCGACAGAACGACAATTACTATACTTATTATTCTTATTTTTATCAACCTAACTCATATTATTAGCCATATTATGCTTAAATGATCGATAGAAGGACAATTACTATACTTATTACTCTTATTATTATGAATCTAACTCATATTATTAACCATATTATGCAGATATGATCGATAGAACTACAATTACTATACCCATTACTCTTATTATTATCAATCTAACTCATATTATTAGCCATATTATGCTTATATGATCGATAGAACGACAATTACTGTACTTACTACTCTTACCATTATCGATCTAACTCATATTATTAGCCATATTATGCTTATATGATCGATAGAACGACAATTACTATACTTATTACTCTCATTATTATCAATCTAACTCATATTATTAGCCATATTATGCTTAAATGATCGATAGAACGACAATTACTATACTTATTACTCTTATTATTATGAATCTAACTCATATTATTAACCATATTATGCAGATATGATCGATAGAACTACAATTACTATACCCATTACTCTTATTATTGTCAATCTAACTCATATTATTAGCCATATTATGCTTATATGATCGATAGAACGACAGTTACTATACTTATTACTCTTATTATTATCAATCTAACTCATATTATTAGCCATATTATGCTTAAATGATCGATAGAACGACAATTACTATACTTATTACTCTTATTATTATCAAGCTAACTCATATTATTAGCCATATTATGCTTATATGATCGACAGAACGGCAATTACTATACTTATTATTCTTATTTTTATCAACCTAACTCATATTATTAGCCATATTATGCTTAAATGATCGATAGAACGACAATTACTATACTTATTACTCTTATCATTATGAATCTAACTCATATTATTAACCATATTATGCAGATATGATCGATAGAGCTACAATTACTATACCCATTACTCTTATTATTATCAATCTAACTCATATTATTAGCCATATTATGCTTATATGATCGATAGAACGACAATTACTGTACTTACTACTCTTATCATTATCGATCTAACTCATATTATTAGCCATATTATGCTTATATGATCGATAGAACGACAATTACTATACTTATTACTCTTATTATTATTAATCTAACTCATATTATTAGCCATATTATGCTTAAATGATCGATAGAACGACAATTACTATACTTATTACTCTTATTATTATCAAGCTAACTCATATTATTAGCCATGTTATGCTTATATGATCGATAGAACGACAATTACTATACTTATTACTCTTATTATTATGAATCTAACTCATATTATTAGCCATATTATGCTTAAATGATCGATAGAACGACAATTACTATACTTATTACTCTTATTATTATCAATCTAACTCATATTATTAGCCATATTATGCTTAAATGATCGATAGAACGACAATTACTATACTTATTACTCTTATTATTATCAAGCTAACTCATATTATTAGCCACATTATGCTTATATGATCGACAGAACGACAATTACTATACTCATTATTCTTATTTTTATCAACCTAACTCATATTATTAGCCATATTATGCTTAAATGATCGATAGAACTACAATTACTATACTCATTACTCTTATTATTATCAATCTAACTCATATTATTAGCCATATTATGCTTAAATGATCGATGGAACGACAATTACTATACTTATTACGCTTATTATTATCAATCTAACTCATATTACTAGCCATATTATGCGTATATGATCGACAGAACGACAATTACTATACTCATTATTCTTATTTTTATCAACCTAACTCATATTATTAGCCATATTATGCTTAAATGATCGATAGAACGACAATTACTATACTTATTACTCTTATTATTATCAATCTAACTCATATTATTAGCCACATTATGCTTAAATGATCGATAGAACTACCATTACTATACTCATTACTCTTATTATTATCATTCTAACTCATATTATTAGCCATATTATGCTTATATAATCGATAGAACGACAATTACTGTACTTATTACTCTTATCATTATCGATCTAACTCATATTATTAGCCATATTATGCTTATATGATCGATAGAACGACATTTTACTATACTTATTACTCTTATTATTATCAATCTAACTTATATTATTAGCCATATTATGCAGATATGATCGATAGAACGACAATTACTATACTTATTACACTCACTATTATCAATCTAACTCATATTATTAACAATATTATGCAGATATGATCGATAGCACGACATTTACTATACTTATTACTCTTATTATTATCAATCTAACTCATATTACTAGCCATATTATGCTTAAATGATCGATAGAACGACAATTACTATACTTATTACTCTTATTGTTATCAATCTAACTCATATTATTAGCCATATTATGCTTATATAATCGATAGAACGACAATTACTGTACTTATTACTCTTATCATTATCGATCTAACTCATATTATTAGCCATATTATGCTTATATGATCGATAGAACGACATTTTAATATACTTATTACTCTTATTATTATCAATCTAACTTATATTATTAGCCATATTATGCAGATATGATCGATAGAACGACAATTACTATACTTATTACACTCACTATTATCAATCTAACTCATATTATTAACAATATTATGCAGATATGATCGATAGCACGACATTTACTATACTTATTACTCTTATTATTATCAATTTAACTCATATTACTAGCCATATTATGCTTAAATGATCGATAGAACGACAATTACTATACTTATTACTCTTATTGTTATCAATCTAACTCATATTATTAGCCATATTATGCTTAAATGATCGATAGAACGACAATTACTATACTTATTACTCTTATTATTATCAAGCTAACTCATATTATTAGCCATATTATGCTTATATGATCGACAGAACGGCAATTACTATACTTATTATTCTTATTTTTATCAACGTAACTCATATTATTAGCCATATTATGCTTAAATGATCGATAGAACGACAATTACTATACTTATTACTCTTATTATTATTAATCTAACTCATATTATTAGCCATATTATGCTTAAATGATCGATAGAACGACAATTACTATACTTATTACTCTTATTATTATCAAGCTAACTCATATTATTAGCCATGTTATGCTTATATGATCGATAGAACGACAATTACTATACTTATTACTCTTATTATTATGAATCTAACTCATATTATTAACCATATTATGCAGATATGATCGATAGAACTACAATTACTATACTCATTACTCTTATTATTATCAATCTAACTCATATTATTAGCCATATTATGCTTAAATGATCGATAGAACGACAATTACTATACTTATTACTCTTATTATTATCAAGCTAACTCATATTATTAGCCATATTATGCTTATATGATCGACAGAACGACAATTACTATAATTATTATTCTTATTTTTATCAACCTAACTCATATTATTAGCCACATTATGCTTAAATGATCGATAGAACGACAATTACTATGCTTATTACTCTTATTATTATCAATCTAACTCATATTATTAGCCATATTATGCTTAAATGATCGATAGAACGACAATTACTATACTTATTATTCTTATTTTTATCAACCTAACTCATATTATTAGCCATATTATGCTTAAATGATCGATAGAACGACAATTACTATACTTATTACTCTTATTATTATGAATCTAACTCATATTATTAACCGTATTATGCAGATATGATCGATAGAGCTACAATTACTATACCCATTACTCTTATTATTATCAATCTAACTCATATTATTAGCCATATTATGCTTATATGATCGATAGAACGACAATTACTGTACTTACTACTCTTATCATTATCGATCTAACTCATATTATTAGCCATATTATGCTTATATGATCGATAGAACGACAAATACTATACTTATTACTCTTATTATTATCAATCTAACTCATATTATTAGCCATATTATGCTTAAATGATCGATAGAACGACAATTACTATACTTATTACTCTTATTATTATCAATCTAACTCATATTATTAGCCATATTATGCTTAAATGATCGATAGAACGACAATTACTATACTTATTACTCTTATTATTATCAAGCTAACTCATATTATTAGCCATATTATGCTTATATGATCGACAGAACGGCAATTACTATACTTATTATTCTTATTTTTATCAACCTAACTCATATTATTAGCCATATTATGCTTAAATGATCGATAGAACGACAATTACTATACTTATTACTCTTATTATTATGAATCTAACTCATATTATTAACCATATTATGCAGATATGATCGATAGAGCTACAATTACTATACCCATTACTCTTATTATTATCAATCTAACTCATATTATTAGCCATATTATGCTTATATGATCGATAGAACGACAATTACTGTACTTACTACTCTTATCATTATCGATCTAACTCATATTATTAGCCATATTATGCTTATATGATCGATAGAACGACAATTACTATACTTATTACTCTTATTATTATTAATCTAACTCATATTATTAGCCATATTATGCTTAAATGATCGATAGAACGACAATTACTATACTTATTACTCTTATTATTATCAAGCTAACTCATATTATTAGCCATGTTATGCTTATATGATCGATAGAACGACAATTACTATACTTATTACTCTTATTATTATGAATCTAACTCATATTATTAGCCATATTATGCTTAAATGATCGATAGAACGACAATTACTATACTTATTACTCTTATTATTATCAATCTAACTCATATTATTAGCCATATTATGCTTAAATGATCGATAGAACGACAATTACTATACTTATTACTCTTATTATTATCAAGCTAACTCATATTATTAGCCACATTATGCTTATATGATCGACAGAACGACAATTACTATACTCATTATTCTTATTTTTATCAACCTAACTCATATTATTAGCCATATTATGCTTAAATGATCGATAGAACTACAATTACTATACTCATTACTCTTATTATTATCAATCTAACTCATATTATTAGCCATATTATGCTTAAATGATCGATGGAACGACAATTACTATACTTATTACGCTTATTATTATCAATCTAACTCATATTACTAGCCATATTATGCGTATATGATCGACAGAACGACAATTACTATACTCATTATTCTTATTTTTATCAACCTAACTCATATTATTAGCCATATTATGCTTAAATGATCGATAGAACGACAATTACTATACTTATTACTCTTATTATTATCAATCTAACTCATATTATTAGCCATATTATGCTCAAATGATCGATAGAACTACCATTACTATACTCATTACTCTTATTATTATCATTCTAACTCATATTATTAGCCATATTATGCTTATATAATCGATAGAACGACAATTACTGTACTTATTACTCTTATCATTATCGATCTAACTCATATTATTAGCCATATTATGCTTATATGATCGATAGAACGACATTTTACTATACTTATTACTCTTATTATTATCAATCTAACTTATATTATTAGCCATATTATGCAGATATGATCGATAGAACGACAATTACTATACTTATTACACTCACTATTATCAATCTAACTCATATTATTAACAATATTATGCAGATATGATCGATAGCACGACATTTACTATACTTATTACTCTTATTATTATCAATCTAACTCATATTACTAGCCATATTATGCTTAAATGATCGATAGAACGACATTTACTATACTTATTACTCTTATTATTATCAATCTAACTCATATTATTAGCCATATTATGCTTATATGATCGATAGAACGACAATTACTATACTCACTACTCTTATTATTATCAATCTAACTCATATTATTAGCCATACTATGCTTATATGATCGACAGAACGACAATTACTGTACTTATTACACTTACTATTATCAATCTAACTCATATTATTACCCATATTATGCTTATATGATCGATAGAACGACAATTACTATACTTATTACTCTTATTATTATCAATCTAACTCATATTATTAGCCATATTATGCTTAAATGATCGATAGAACGACAATTACTATACTTATTACTCTTATTATTATCAATCTAACTCATATTACTAGCCATATTATGCTTAAATGATCGATAGAACGACAATTACTATACTTATTACTCTTATTATTATCAATCTAACTCATATTATTAGCCATATTATGCTTATATGATCGATAGAACGACAATTACTATACTCACTACTCTTATTATTATCAATCTAACTCATATTATTAGCCATATTATGCTTATATGATCGACAGAACGACAATTACTGTACTTATTACACTTACTATTATCAATCTAACTCATATTATTAGCCATATTATGCTTATATGATCGATAGAACGACAATTACTATACCTATTACTCATACTATTATCAATCTAACTCATATTATTAGCCATATTATGCTTATATGATCGATAGAACGACAATTACTATACTTATTACTCTTATTATTATCAATCTAACTCATATTATTAGCCATATTATGCTTATATGATCAAAAGAACGACAATTACTATACTTATTATTCTTATTTTTATCAACCTAACTCATATTATTAGCCATATTATGCTTAAATGATCGATAGAACGACAATTACTATACTTATTACTCTTATTATTATGAATCTAACTCATATTATTAACCATATTATGCAGATATGATCGATAGAACTACAATTACTGTACCCATTACTCTTATTATTATCAATCTAACTCATATTATTAGCCATATTATGCTCATATGATCGATAGAACGACAATTACTGTACTAACTACTCTTATCATTATCGATCTAACTCATATTATTAGCCATATTATGCTTATATGATCGATAGAACGACAATTACTATACTTGTTACTCTTATTATTATCAATCTAACTCACATTATTAGCCATATTATGCAGATATGATCGATAGAACGACAATTACTACACTTATTACTATTATTATTATCAATCTTACTCATATTATTAGCCATATTATGCTTATATGATCGATAGAACGACAATTACTATACTTATTACTCTTATTATTATCAATCTAACTCATATTATTAACCATATTATGCTTGTATGATCGATAGAACGACAATTACTATACTTATTATTCTTATTTTTATCTACCTAACTCATATTATTAGCCATATTATGCTTAAATGATCGATAGAACGACAATTACTATACTTATTACTCTTATTATTATCAATCTACCTCATATTATTAGCCATATTATGCTTATATAATCGATAGAACGACAATTACTGTACTTATTACTCTTATCATTATCGATCTAACTCATATTATTAGCCATATTATGCTTATATGATCGATAGAACGACATTTTACTATACTTATTACTCTTATTATTATCAATCTAACTTATATTATTAGCCATATTATGCAGATATGATCGATAGAACGACAATTACTATACTTATTACACTCACTATTATCAATCTAACTCATATTATTAACAATATTATGCAGATATGATCGATAGCACGACATTTACTATACTTATTACTCTTATTATTATCAATCTAACTCATATTACTAGCCATATTATGCTTAAATGATCGATAGAACGACATTTACTATACTTATTACTCTTATTATTATCAATCTAACTCATATTATTAGCCATATTATGCTTATATGATCGATAGAACGACAATTACTATACTCACTACTCTTATTATTATCAATCTAACTCATATTATTAGCCATACTATGCTTATATGATCGACAGAACGACAATTACTGTACTTATTACACTTACTATTATCAATCTAACTCATATTATTACCCATATTATGCTTATATGATCGATAGAACGACAATTACTATACTTATTACTCTTATTATTATGAATCTAACTCATATTATTAACCATATTATGCAGATATGATCGATAGAACTACAATTACTATACCCATTACTCTTATTGTTATCAATCTAACCCATATTATTAGCCATATTATGCTTATATGATCGATAGAACGACAATTACTGTACTTACTACTCTTATCATTATCGATCTAACTCATATTATTAGCCATATTATGCTTATATGGTCGATAGAACGACAATTACTATACTTATTACTCTTATTATTATCAATCTAACTCATATTATTAGCCATATTATGCTTAAATGATCGATAGAACGACAATTACTATACTTATTACTCTTATTATTATCAATCTAACTCATATTACTAGCCATATTATGCTTAAATGATCGATAGAACGACAATTACTATACTTATTACTCTTATTATTATCAATCTAACTCATATTATTAGCCATATTATGCTTATATGATCGATAGAACGACAATTACTATACTCACTACTCTTATTATTATCAATCTAACTCATATTATTAGCCATATTATGCTTATATGATCGACAGAACGACAATTACTGTACTTATTATTCTTATTTTTATCAACCTAACTCATATTATTAGCCATATTATGCTTAAATGATCGATAGAACGACAATTACTATACTTATTACTCTTATTATTATGAATCTAACTCATATTATTAACCATATTATGCAGATATGATCGATAGAACTACAATTACTGTACCCATTACTCTTATTATTATCAATCTAACTCATATTATTAGCCATATTATGCTCATATGATCGATAGAACGACAATTACTGTACTAACTACTCTTATCATTATCGATCTAACTCATATTATTAGCCATATTATGCTTATATGATCGATAGAACGACAATTACTATACTTGTTACTCTTATTATTATCAATCTAACTCATATTATTAGCCATATTATGCAGATATGATCGATAGAACGACAATTACTACACTTATTACTATTATTATTATCAATCTTACTCATATTATTAGCCATATTATGCTTATATGATCGATAGAACGACAATTACTATACTTATTACTCTTATTATTATCAATCTAACTCATATTATTAACCATATTATGCTTGTATGATCGATAGAACGACAATTACTATACTTATTATTCTTATTTTTATCTACCTAACTCATATTATTAGCCATATTATGCTTAAATGATCGATAGAACGACAATTACTATACTTATTACTCTTATTATTATCAATCTACCTCATATTATTAGCCATATTATGCTTATATGATCGATAGAACGACAATTACTATACTCACTACTCTTATTATTATCAATCTAACTCATATTATTAGCCATATTATTCTTATATGATCGACAGAACGACAATTACTGTACTTATTACACTTACTATTATCAATCTAACTCATATTATTAGCCATATTATGCTTATATGATCGATAGAACGACAATTACTATACCTATTACTCATACTATTATCAATCTAACTCATATTATTAGCCATATTATGCTTATATGATCGATAGAACGACAATTACTATACTTATTACTCTTATTATTATCAATCTAACTCATATTATTAGCCATATTATGCTTATATGATCGACAGAACGACAATTACTATACTTATTATTCTTATTTTTATCAACCTAACTCATATTATTAGCCATATTATGCTTAAATGATCGATAGAACGACAATTACTATACTTATTACTCTTATTATTATGAATCTAACTCATATTATTAACCATATTATGCAGATATGATCGATAGAACTACAATTACTGTACCCATTACTCTTATTATTATCAATCTAACTCATATTATTAGCCATATTATGCTCATATGATCGATAGAACGACAATTACTGTACTTACTACTCTTATCATTATCGATCTAACTCATATTATTAGCCATATTATGCTTATATGGTCGATAGAACGACAATTACTATACTTGTTACTCTTATTATTATCAATCTAACTCATATTATTAGCCATATTATGCAGATATGATCGATAGAACGACAATTACTACACTTATTACTATTATTATTATCAATCTAACTCATATTATTAGCCATATTATGCTTAAATGATCGATAGAACGACAATTACTATACTTATTACTCTTATTATTATCAAGCTAACTCATATTATTAGCCATATTATGCTTATATGATCGACAGAACGACAATTACTATACTTATTATTCTTATTTTTATCAACCTAACTCATATTATTAACCATATTATGCTTATATGATCGATAGAACGACAATTACTATACTTATTACTCTTATTATTATTAATCTAACTCATATTATTAACCATATTATGCTAATATGATCGATAGAACGACAATTACTATACTTATTACACTCACTATTATCAATCTAACTCATATTATTAACCATATTATGCAGATATGATCGATAGCACGACAATTACTGTACTTATTACACTTACTATTATCAATCTAACTCATATTATTAGCCATATTATGCTTATATGATCGATAGAACGACAATTACTATACCTATTACTCATACTATTATCAATCTAACTCATATTATTAGCCATATTATGCGTATATGATCGACAGAACGACAATTACTATACTCATTATTCTTATTTTTATCAACCTAACTCATATTATTAGCCATATTATGCTTAAATGATCGATAGAACGACAATTACTATACTTATTACTCTTATTATTATCAATCTAACTCATATTATTAGCCATATTATGCTTAAATGATCGATAGAACTACCATTACTATACTCATTACTCTTATTATTATCATTCTAACTCATATTATTAGCCATATTATGCTTATATAATCGATAGAACGACAATTACTGTACTTATTACTCTTATCATTATCGATCTAACTCATATTATTAGCCATATTATGCTTATATGATCGATAGAACGACATTTTACTATACTTATTACTCTTATTATTATCAATCTAACTTATATTATTAGCCATATTATGCAGATATGATCGATAGAACGACAATTACTATACTTATTACACTCACTATTATCAATCTAACTCATATTATTAACAATATTATGCAGATATGATCGATAGCACGACATTTACTATACTTATTACTCTTATTATTATCAATCTAACTCATATTACTAGCCATATTATGCTTAAATGATCGATAGAACGACATTTACTATACTTATTACTCTTATTATTATCAATCTAACTCATATTATTAGCCATATTATGCTTATATGATCGATAGAACGACAATTACTATACTCACTACTCTTATTATTATCAATCTAACTCATATTATTAGCCATACTATGCTTATATGATCGACAGAACAACAATTACTGTACTTATTACACTTACTATTATCAATCTAACTCATATTATTACCCATATTATGCTTATATGATCGATAGAACGACAATTACTATACTTATTACTCTTATTATTATGAATCTAACTCATATTATTAACCATATTATGCAGATATGATCGATAGAACTACAATTACTATACCCATTACTCTTATTGTTATCAATCTAACCCATATTATTAGCCATATTATGCTTATATGATCGATAGAACGACAATTACTGTACTTACTACTCTTATCATTATCGATCTAACTCATATTATTAGCCATATTATGCTTATATGGTCGATAGAACGACAATTACTATACTTATTACTCTTATTATTATCAATCTAACTCATATTATTAGCCATATTATGCTTAAATGATCGATAGAACGACAATTACTATACTTATTACTCTTATTATTATCAATCTAACTCATATTACTAGCCATATTATGCTTAAATGATCGATAGAACGACAATTACTATACTTATTACTCTTATTATTATCAATCTAACTCATATTATTAGCCATATTATGCTTATATGATCGATAGAACGACAATTACTATACTCACTACTCTTATTATTATCAATCTAACTCATATTATTAGCCATATTATGCTTATATGATCGACAGAACGACAATTACTGTACTTATTACACTTACTATTATCAATCTAACTCATATTATTAGCCATATTATGCTTATATGATCGATAGAACGACAATTACTATACCTATTACTCATACTATTATCAATCTAACTCATATTATTAGCCATATTATGCTTATATGATCGATAGAACGACAATTACTATACTTATTACTCTTATTATTATCAATCTAACTCATATTATTAGCCATATTATGCTTATATGATCGACAGAACGACAATTACTATACTTATTATTCTTATTTTTATCAACCTAACTCATATTATTAGCCATATTATGCTTAAATGATCGATAGAACGACAATTACTATACTTATTACTCTTATTATTATGAATCTAACTCATATTATTAACCATATTATGCAGATATGATCGATAGAACTACAATTACTGTACCCATTACTCTTATTATTATCAATCTAACTCATATTTTTAGCCATATTATGCTCATATGATCGATAGAACGACAATTACTGTACTAACTACTCTTATCATTATCGATCTAACTCATATTATTAGCCATATTATGCTTATATGATCGATAGAACGACAATTACTATACTTGTTACTCTTATTATTATCAATCTAACTCATATTATTAGCCATATTATGCAGATATGATCGATAGAACGACAATTACTACACTTATTACTATTATTATTATCAATCTTACTCATATTATTAGCCATATTATGCTTATATGATCGATAGAACGACAATTACTATACTTATTACTCTTATTATTATCAATCTAACTCATATTATTAACCATATTATGCTTGTATGATCGATAGAACGACAATTACTATACTTATTATTCTTATTTTTATCTACCTAACTCATATTATTAGCCATATTATGCTTAAATGATCGATAGAACGACAATTACTATACTTATTACTCTTATTATTATCAATCTACCTCATATTATTAGCCATATTATGCTTATATGATCGATAGAACGACAATTACTATACTCACTACTCTTATTATTATCAATCTAACTCATATTATTAGCCATATTATGCTTATATGATCGACAGAACTACAATTACTGTACTTATTACTCTTATCATTATCGATCTAACTCATATTATTAGCCATATTATGCTTATATGATCGATAGAACGACATTTTACTATACTTATTACTCTTATTATTATCAATCTAACTTATATTATTAGCCATATTATGCAGATATGATCGATAGAACGACAATTACTATACTTATTACACTCACTATTATCAATCTAACTCATATTATTAGCCATATTATGCTTATATGATCGATAGCACGACATTTACTATACTTATTACTCTTATTATTATCAATCTAACTCATATTATTAGCCATATTATGCTTATATGATCGACAGAACGACAATTACTATACTTATTATTCTTATTTTTATCAACCTAACTCATATTATTAGCCATATTATGCTTAAATGATCGATAGAACGACAATTACTATACTTATTACTCTTATTATTATGAATCTAACTCATATTATTAACCATATTATGCAGATATGATCGATAGAACTACAATTACTGTACCCATTACTCTTATTATTATCAATCTAACTCATATTATTAGCCATATTATGCTCATATGATCGATAGAACGAACAATTACTGTACTTACTACTCTTATCATTATCGATCTAACTCATATTATTAGCCATATTATGCTTATATGGTCGATAGAACGACAATTACTATACTTGTTACTCTTATTATTATCAATCTAACTCATATTATTAGCCATATTATGCAGATATGATCGATAGAACGACAATTACTACACTTATTACTATTATTATTATCAATCTAACTCATATTATTAGCCATATTATGCTTAAATGATCGATAGAACGACAATTACTATACTTATTACTCTTATTATTATCAAGCTAACTCATATTATTAGCCATATTATGCTTATATGATCGACAGAACGACAATTACTATACTTATTATTCTTATTTTTATCAACCTAACTCATATTATTAACCATATTATGCTTATATGATCGATAGAACGACAATTACTGTACTTACTACTCTTATCATTATCGATCTAACTCATATTATTAGCCATATTATGCTTATATGGTCGATAGAACGACAATTACTATACTTATTACTCTTATTATTATCAATCTAACTCATATTATTAGCCATATTATGCTTAAATGATCGATAGAACGACAATTACTATACTTATTACTCTTATTATTATCAATCTAACTCATATTACTAGCCATATTATGCTTAAATGATCGATAGAACGACAATTACTATACTTATTACTCTTATTATTATCAATCTAACTCATATTATTAGCCATATTATGCTTATATGATCGATAGAACGACAATTACTATACTCACTACTCTTATTATTATCAATCTAACTCATATTATTAGCCATATTATGCTTATATGATCGACAGAACGACAATTACTGTACTTATTACACTTACTATTATCAATCTAACTCATATTATTAGCCATATTATGCTTATATGATCGATAGAACGACAATTACTATACCTATTACTCATACTATTATCAATCTAACTCATATTATTAGCCATATTATGCTTATATGATCGATAGAACGACAATTACTATACTTATTACTCTTATTATTATCAATCTAACTCATATTATTAGCCATATTATGCTTATATGATCGACAGAACGACAATTACTATACTTATTATTCTTATTTTTATCAACCTAACTCATATTATTAGCCATATTATGCTTAAATGATCGATAGAACGACAATTACTATACTTATTACTCTTATTATTATGAATCTAACTCATATTATTAACCATATTATGCAGATATGATCGATAGAACTACAATTACTGTACCCATTACTCTTATTATTATCAATCTAACTCATATTTTTAGCCATATTATGCTCATATGATCGATAGAACGACAATTACTGTACTAACTACTCTTATCATTATCGATCTAACTCATATTATTAGCCATATTATGCTTATATGATCGATAGAACGACAATTACTATACTTGTTACTCTTATTATTATCAATCTAACTCATATTATTAGCCATATTATGCAGATATGATCGATAGAACGACAATTACTACACTTATTACTATTATTATTATCAATCTTACTCATATTATTAGCCATATTATGCTTATATGATCGATAGAACGACAATTACTATACTTATTACTCTTATTATTATCAATCTAACTCATATTATTAACCATATTATGCTTGTATGATCGATAGAACGACAATTACTATACTTATTATTCTTATTTTTATCTACCTAACTCATATTATTAGCCATATTATGCTTAAATGATCGATAGAACGACAATTACTATACTTATTACTCTTATTATTATCAATCTACCTCATATTATTAGCCATATTATGCTTATATGATCGATAGAACGACAATTACTATACTCACTACTCTTATTATTATCAATCTAACTCATATTATTAGCCATATTATGCTTATATGATCGACAGAACTACAATTACTGTACTTATTACTCTTATCATTATCGATCTAACTCATATTATTAGCCATATTATGCTTATATGATCGATAGAACGACATTTTACTATACTTATTACTCTTATTATTATCAATCTAACTTATATTATTAGCCATATTATGCAGATATGATCGATAGAACGACAATTACTATACTTATTACACTCACTATTATCAATCTAACTCATATTATTAGCCATATTATGCTTATATGATCGATAGCACGACATTTACTATACTTATTACTCTTATTATTATCAATCTAACTCATATTATTAGCCATATTATGCTTATATGATCGACAGAACGACAATTACTATACTTATTATTCTTATTTTTATCAACCTAACTCATATTATTAGCCATATTATGCTTAAATGATCGATAGAACGACAATTACTATACTTATTACTCTTATTATTATGAATCTAACTCATATTATTAACCATATTATGCAGATATGATCGATAGAACTACAATTACTGTACCCATTACTCTTATTATTATCAATCTAACTCATATTATTAGCCATATTATGCTCATATGATCGATAGAACGAACAATTACTGTACTTACTACTCTTATCATTATCGATCTAACTCATATTATTAGCCATATTATGCTTATATGGTCGATAGAACGACAATTACTATACTTGTTACTCTTATTATTATCAATCTAACTCATATTATTAGCCATATTATGCAGATATGATCGATAGAACGACAATTACTACACTTATTACTATTATTATTATCAATCTAACTCATATTATTAGCCATATTATGCTTAAATGATCGATAGAACGACAATTACTATACTTATTACTCTTATTATTATCAAGCTAACTCATATTATTAGCCATATTATGCTTATATGATCGACAGAACGACAATTACTATACTTATTATTCTTATTTTTATCAACCTAACTCATATTATTAACCATATTATGCTTATATGATCGATAGAACGACAATTACTATACTTATTACTCTTATTATTATTAATCTAACTCATATTATTAACCATATTATGCTAATATGATCGATAGAACGACAATTACTATACTTATTACACTCACTATTATCAATCTAACTCATATTATTAACCATATTATGCAGATATGATCGATAGCACGACAATTACTGTACTTATTACACTTACTATTATCAATCTAACTCATATTATTAGCCATATTATGCTTATATGATCGATAGAACGACAATTACTATACCTATTACTCATACTATTATCAATCTAACTCATATTATTAGCCATATTATGCGTATATGATCGACAGAACGACAATTACTATACTCATTATTCTTATTTTTATCAACCTAACTCATATTATTAGCCATATTATGCTTAAATGATCGATAGAACGACAATTGCTATACTTATTACTCTTATTATTATCAATCTAACTCATATTATTAGCCATATTATGCTTAAATGATCGATAGAACTACCATTACTATACTCATTACTCTTATTATTATCATTCTAACTCATATTATTAGCCATATTATGCTTATATAATCGATAGAACGACAATTACTGTACTTATTACTCTTATCATTATCGATCTAACTCATATTATTAGCCATATTATGCTTATATGATCGATAGAACGACATTTTACTATACTTATTACTCTTATTATTATCAATCTAACTTATATTATTAGCCATATTATGCAGATATGATCGATAGAACGACAATTACTATACTTATTACACTCACTATTATCAATCTAACTCATATTATTAACAATATTATGCAGATATGATCGATAGCACGACATTTACTATACTTATTACTCTTATTATTATCAATCTAACTCATATTACTAGCCATATTATGCTTAAATGATCGATAGAACGACATTTACTATACTTATTACTCTTATTATTATCAATCTAACTCATATTATTAGCCATATTATGCTTATATGATCGATAGAACGACAATTACTATACTCACTACTCTTATTATTATCAATCTAACTCATATTATTAGCCATACTATGCTTATATGATCGACAGAACGACAATTACTGTACTTATTACACTTACTATTATCAATCTAACTCATATTATTACCCATATTATGCTTAAATGATCGATAGAACGACAATTACTATACTTATTACTCTTATTATTATCAATCTAACTCATATTACTAGCCATATTATGCTTAAATGATCGATAGAACGACAATTACTATACTTATTACTCTTATTATTATCAATCTAACTCATATTATTAGCCATATTATGCTTATATGATCGATAGAACGACAATTACTATACTCACTACTCTTATTATTATCAATCTAACTCATATTATTAGCCATATTATGCTTATATGATCGACAGAACGACAATCACTGTACTTATTACACTTACTATTATCAATCTAACTCATATTATTAGCCATATTATGCTTATATGATCGATAGAACGACAATTACTATACCTATTACTCATACTATTATCAATCTAACTCATATTATTAGCCATATTATGCTTATATGATCGATAGAACGACAATTACTATACTTATTACTCTTATTATTATCAATCTAACTCATATTATTAGCCATATTATGCTTATATGATCGACAGAACGACAATTACTATACTTATTATTCTTATTTTTATCAACCTAACTCATATTATTAACCATATTATGCTTATATGATCGATAGAACGACAATTACTATACTTATTATTCTTATTTTTATCAACCTAACTCATATTATTAACCATATTATGCTTATATGATCGATAGAACGACAATTACTATACTTATTACTCTTATTATTATTAATCTAACTCATATTATTAACCATATTATGCTAATATGATCGATAGAACGACAATTACTATACTTATTACACTCACTATTATCAATCTAACTCATATTATTAACCATATTATGCAGATATGATCGATAGCACGACATTTACTATACTTATTACTCCTATTATTATCAACCTAACTCATATTATCAGCCATATTATGCTTATATGATCGATAGAACGACAATTACTATACTTATTACTCTTATTATTATCAATCTAACTCATATTATTAGCCATATTATGCTTATATGATCGATAGAACGACAATTACTGTACTTACTACTCTTATCATTATCGATCTAACTCATATTTTTAGCCATATTATGCTTATATGATCGATAGAACGACAATTACTATACTTATTGCTCTTATTATTATCAATCTAACTCATATTATTAGCCATATTATGCTTAAATGATCGATAGAACGACAATTACTATACTTATTACTCTTATTATTATCAATCTAACTCATATTACTAGCCATATTATGCTTAAATGATCGATAGAACGACAATTACTATACTTATTACTCTTATTATTATCAATCTACCTCATATTATTAGCCATATTATGCTTATATGATCGATAGAACGACAATTACTATACTCACTACTCTTATTATTATCAATCTAACTCATATTATTAGCCATATTATGCTTATATGATCGACAGAACGACAATTACTGTACTTATTACACTTACTATTATCAATCTAACTCATATTATTAGCCATATTATGCTTATATGATCGATAGAACGACAATTACTATACCTATTACTCATACTATTATCAATCTAACTCATATTATTAGCCATATTATGCTTATATGATCGATAGAACGACAATTACTATACTTATTACTCTTATTATTATCAATCTAACTCATATTATTAGCCATATTATGCTTATATGATCGACAGAACGACAATTACTATACTTATTATTCTTATTTTTATCAACCTAACTCATATTATTAGCCATATTATGCTTAAATGATCGATAGAACGACAATTACTATACTTATTACTCTTATTATTATGAATCTAACTCATATTATTAACCATATTATGCAGATATGATCGATAGAACTACAATTACTGTACCCATTACTCTTATTATTATCAATCTAACTCATATTATTAGCCATATTATGCTCATATGATCGATAGAACGACAATTACTGTACTTACTACTCTTATCATTATCGATCTAACTCATATTATTAGCCATATTATGCTTATATGGTCGATAGAACGACAATTACTATACTTGTTACTCTTATTATTATCAATCTAACTCATATTATTAGCCATATTATGCAGATATGATCGATAGAACGACCATTACTACACTTATTACTATTATTATTATCAATCTAACTCATATTATTAGCCATATTATGCTTAAATGATCGATAGAACGACAATTACTATACTTATTACTCTTATTATTATCAAGCTAATTCATATTATTAGCCATGTTATGCTTATATGATCGACAGAACGACAATTACTATACTTATTATTCTTATTTTTATCAACCTAACTCATATTATTAACCATATTATGCTTATATGATCGATAGAACGACAATTACTATACTTATTACTCTTATTATTATTAATCTAACTCATATTATTAACCATATTATGCTAATATGATCGATAGAACGACAATTACTATACTTATTACACTCACTATTATCAATCTAACTCATATTATTAACCATATTATGCAGATATGATCGATAGCACGACATTTACTATACTTATTACTCCTATTATTATCAACCTAACTCATATTATCAGCCATATTATGCTTATATGATCGATAGAACGACAATTACTATACTTATTACTCTTTTTATTATCAATCTAACTCATATTATTAGCCATATTATGCTTATATGATCGATAGAACGACAATTACTGTACTTACTACTCTTATCATTATCGATCTAACTCATATTTTTAGCCATATTATGCTTATATGATCGATAGAACGACAATTACTATACTTATTGCTCTTATTATTATCAATCTAACTCATATTATTAGCCATATTATGCTTAAATGATCGATAGAACGACAATTACTATACTTATTACTCTTATTATTATCAATCTAACTCATATTACTAGCCATATTATGCTTAAATGATCGATAGAACGACAATTACTATACTTATTACTCTTATTATTATCAATCTACCTCATATTATTAGCCATATTATGCTTATATGATCGATAGAACGACAATTACTATACTCACTACTCTTATTATTATCAATCTAACTCATATTATTAGCCATATTATGCTTATATGATCGACAGAACGACAATTACTGTACTTATTACACTTACTATTATCAATCTAACTCATATTATTAGCCATATTATGCTTATATGATCGATAGAACGACAATTACTATACCTATTACTCATACTATTATCAATCTAACTCATATTATTAGCCATATTATGCTTATATGATCGATAGAACGACAATTACTATACTTATTACTCTTATTATTATCAATCTAACTCATATTATTAGCCATATTATGCTTATATGATCGACAGAACGACAATTACTATACTTATTATTCTTATTTTTATCAACCTAACTCATATTATTAGCCATATTATGCTTAAATGATCGATAGAACGACAATTACTATACTTATTACTCTTATTATTATCAATCTAACTCATATTACTAGCCATATTATGCTTGAATGATCGATAGAACGACAATTACTATACTTATTACTCTTATTATTATCAATCTAACTCATATTATTAGCCATATTATGCTTATATGATCGATAGAACGACAATTACTATACTCACTACTCTTATTATTATCAATCTAACTCATATTATTAGCCATATTATGCTTATATGATCGACAGAACGACAATTACTGTACTTATTACACTTACTATTATCAATCTAACTCATATTATTAGCCATATTATGCTTATATGATCGATAGAACGACAATTACTATACCTATTACTCATACTATTATCAATCTAACTCATATTATTAGCCATATTATGCTTATATGATCGATAGAACGACAATTACTGTACTTACTACTCTTATCATTATCGATCTAACTCATATTTTTAGCCATATTATGCTTATATGATCGATAGAACGACAATTACTATACTTATTGCTCTTATTATTATCAATCTAACTCATATTATTAGCCATATTATGCTTAAATGATCGATAGAACGACAATTACTATACTTATTACTCTTATTATTATCAATCTAACTGATATTACTAGCCATATTATGCTTAAATGATCGATAGAACGACAATTACTATACTTATTACTCTTATTATTATCAATCTAACTCATATTATTAGCCATATTATGCTTAAATGATCGATAGAACGACAATTACTATACTCACTACTCTTATTATTATCAATCTAACTCATATTATTAGCCATATTATGCTTATATGATCGACAGAACGACAATTACTGTACTTATTACACTTACTATTATCAATCTAACTCATATTATTAGCCATATTATGCTTATATGATCGATAGAACGACAATTACTATACCTATTACTCATACTATTATCAATCTAACTCATATTATTAGCCATATTATGCTTATATGATCGATAGACCGACAAGTACTATACTTATTACTCTTATTATTATCAATCTAACTCATATTATTAGCCATATTATGCTTATATGATCGACAGAACGACAATTACTATACTTATTATTCTTATTTTTATCAACCTAACTCATATTATTAGCCATATTATGCTTAAATGATCGATTGAACGACAATTACTATACTTATTACTCTTATTACTATGAATCTAACTCATATTATTAACCATATTATGCAGATATGATCGATAGAACTACAATTACTATACCCATTACTCTTATTATTATCAATCTAACTCATATTATTAGGCATATTATGCTTATATGATCGATAGAACGACAATTACTGTACTTACTACTCTTATCATTATCGATCTAACTCATATTATTAGCCATATTATGCTTATATGATCGATAGAACGACAATTACTATACTTATTACTCTTATTATTATCAATCTAACTCATACTATTAGCCATATTATGCTTAAATGATCGATAGAACGACAATTACTATACTTATTACTCTTATTATTATCAATCTAACTCATATTATTAGCCATATTATGCTTATATGATCGATAGAACGACAATTACTATACTCACTACTCTTATTATTATCAATCTAACTCATATTATTAGCCATATTATGCTTATATGATCGACAGGACGACAATTACTGTACTTATTACACTTACTATTATCAATCTAACTCATATTATTAGCCATATCATGCTTATATGATCGATAGAACGACAATTACTATACCTATTACTCATACTATTGTCAATCTAACTCATATTATTAGCCATATTATGCTTATATGATCGACAGAACGACAATTACTATACTTATTATTCTTATTTTTATCAACCTAACTCATATTATTAGCCATATTATGCTTAAATGATCGATAGAACGACAATTACTATACTTATTACTCTTATTATTATGAATCCACCTCATATTATTAACCATATTATGCAGATATGATCGATAGAACTACAATTACTATACCCATTACTCTTATTATTATCAATCTAATTCATATTATTAGCCATATTATGCTTATATGATCGATAGAACGACAATTACTGTACTTACAACTCTTATCATTATCGATCTAACTCATATTATTAGCCATATTATGCTTATATGATCGATAGAACGACAATTACTATACTTATTACTCTTATTATTATCAATCTAACTCATATTATTAGCCATATTATGCTTAAATGGTCGATAGAACGACAATCACTATACTTATTACTCTTATTATTATCAATCTTACTCATATTATTAGCCATATTATGCTTAAATGATCGATAGAACGACAATTACTATACCTATTACTCATACTATTATCAATCTAACTCATATTATTAGCCATATTATGCTTATATGATCGATAGAACGACAAGTACTATATTTATTACTCTTATTATTATCAATCTAACTCATATTATTAGCCATATTATGCTTATATGATCGATAGAACGACAATTACTATACTTATTACTCTTATTATTATCAATCTAACTCATATTATTAGCCATATTATGCTTATATGATCGACAGAACGACAATTACTGTACTTATTACACTTACTATTATCAATCTAACTCATATTATTAGCCATATTATGCTTATATGATCGATAGAACGACAATTACTATACCTATTACTCATACTATTATCAATCTAACTCATATTATTAGCCATATTATGCTTAAATGATCGATAGAAGGACAATTACTATACTTATTACTCTTATTATTATGAATCTAACTCATATTATTAACCATATTATGCAGATATGATCGATAGAACTCCAATTACTATACCCATTACTCTTATTATTATCAATCTAACCCATATTATTAGCCATATTATGCTTATATGATCGATAGAACGACAATTACTGTACTTACTACTCTTATCATTATCGATCTAACTCATATTATTAGCCATATTATGCTTATATGGTCGATAGAACGACAATTACTGTACTTATTACACTTACTATTATCAATCTAACTCATATTATTAGCCATATTATGCTTATATGATCGATAGAACGACAATTACTATACCTATTACTCATACTATTATCAATCTAACTCATATTATTAGCCATATTATGCTTAAATGATCGATAGAACGACAATTACTATACTTATTACTCTTATTATTATGATCTAACTCATATTATTAACCATATTATGCAGATATGATCGATAGAACTACAATTACTGTACCCATTACTCTTATTATTATCAATCTAACTCATATTATTAGCCCATATTATGCTCATATGATCGATAGAACGACAATTACTGTACTTACTACTCTTATCATTATCGATCTAACTCATATTATTAGCCATATTATGCTTATATGATCGATAGAACGACAATTACTATACTTGTTACTCTTATTATTATCAATCTAACTCATATTATTAGCCATATTATGCAGATATGATCGATAGAACGACAATTACTACACTTATTACTATTATTATTATCAATCTAACTCATATTATTAGCCATATTATGCTTAAATGATCGATAGAACTACCAACTACTATACTTATTACTCTTATTATTATCAATCTAACTCATATTATTAGCCATATTATGCTTATATGATCGACAGAACGACAATTACTGTACTTATTACACTTACTATTAGTCAATCTAACTCATATTATTAGCCATATTATGCTTATATGATCGATAGAACGACAATTACTATACCTATTACTCATACTATTATCAATCTAACTCATATTATTAGCCATATATGCTTATATGATCGATAGACGACAAGTACTATACTTATTACTCTTATTATTATCAATCTAACTCATATTATTAGCCATATTATGCTTATATGATCGACAGAACGACAATTACTATACGTTATTATTCTTATTTTTATCAACCTAACTCATATTATTAGCCATATTATGCTTAAATGATCGATTGGAACGACAAATACTATACTTATTACTCTTATTACTATGAATCTAACTCATATTATTAACCATATTATGCAGATATGATCGATAGAACTACAATTACTATACCCATTACTCTTATTATTATCAATCTAACTCATATTATTAGGCATATTATGCTATATGATCGATAGAACGACAATTACTGTACTTACTACTCTTATCATTATCGATCTAACTCATATTATTAGCCATATTATGCTTATATGATCGATAGAACGACAATTACTATACTTATTACTCTTATTATTATCAATCTAACTCATATTATTAGCCATATTATGCTTAAATGATCGATAGAACGACAATTACTATACTTATTACTCTTATTATTAATCAATCTAACTCATATTATTAGCCATATTATGGCTTATATGATCGATAGAACGACAATTACTATACTCACTACTCTTATTATTATCAATCTAACTCATATTATTAGCCATATTATGCTTATATGATCGACAGGACGACAATCTACTGTACTTATTACACTTACTATTATCAATCTAACTCATATTATTAGCATATCATGCTTATATGATCGATAGAACGACAATTACTATACCTATTACTCACACTATTGTCAATCTAACTCATATTATAGCCCATATTATGCTTATATGATCGAAAAACGACAAGTACTATACTTATTACTCTTATTATTATCAATCTAACTCATATTATTAGCCATATTATGCTTATATGATCGACAGAACGACAATTACTATACTTATTATTCTTATTTTTATCAACCTAACTCATATTATTAGCCATATTATGCTAAAATGATCGATAGAAACGACAATTACTATACTTATTACTCTTATTATTATGAATCCACCTCATATTATTAACCATATTATGCAGATATGATCGATAGAACTACAATTACTATACCCATTACTCTTATTATTATCAATCTAACTCATATTATTAGCCATATTATGCTTATATGATCGATAGAACGACAATTACTGTACTTACAACTCTTATCATTATCGATCTAACTCATATTATTAGCCATATTATGCTTATATGATCGATAGAACGACAATTACTATACTTATTACTCTTATTATTATCAATCTAACTCATATTATTAGCCATATTAATGCTTAAATGGTCGATAGAACGACAATTACTATACTTATTACTCCTTATTATTATCAATCTTACTCATATTATTAGCCATATTATGCTTAAATGATCGATAGAACGACAATTACTATACCTATTACTCATACTATTATCAATCTAACTCATATTATTAGCCATATTATGCTTAAATGATCGATAGAACGACAATTACTATACTTATTACTCTTATTATTATCAAGCTAACTCATATTATTAGCCATATTATGCTTAAATGATCGATAGAACGACAATTACTATACTTATTACTCTTATTATTATCAAGCTAACTCATATTATTAGCCATGTTATGCTTATATGATCGATAGAACGACAATTACTATACTTATTACTCTTATTATTATGAATCTAACTCATATTATTAACCATATTATGCAGATATGATCGATAGAACTACAATTACTGTTCTCATTACTCTTATTAATATCAATCTAACTCATATTATAGCCATATTATGCTTAAATGATCGATAGAACGACAATTACTATACTTATTACTCTTATTATTATCAAGCTAACTCATATTATTAGCCATATTATGCTTATATGATCGACAGAACGACAATTACTATACTCATTATTCTTATTTTTATCAACCTAACTCATATTATTAGCCATATTATGCTTAAATGATCGATAGAACGACAATTACTATACTTATTACTCTTATTATTATGAATCTAACTCATATTATTAACCATATTATGCAGATATGATCGATAGCACGACAATTACTATACTTATTACTCTTATTATTATGAATCTAACTCATATTATTAACCATATTATGCAGATATGATCGATAGAACTACAATTACTATACCCACTACTCTTATTATTATCAATCTAACTCATATTACTAGCCATATTATGCTTAAATGATCGATAGAACGACAACTACTATACTTATTACTCTTATTATTATCAATCTAACTCATATTATTAGCCATATTATGCTTAAATGATCGATAGAACGACAACTACTATACTCACTACTCTTATTATTATCAATCTAACTCATATTATTAGCCATATTATGCTTATATGATCGACAGAACGACAATTACTGTACTTACTACTCTTATCATTATCGATCTAACTCATATTATTAGCCATATTATGCTTATATGGTCGATAGAACGACAATTACTATACTTATTACTCTTATTATTATCAATCTAACTCATATTATTAGCCATATTATGCTTAAATGATCGATAGAACGACAATTACTATACTTATTACTCTTATTATTATCAATCTAACTCATATTACTAGCCATATTATGCTTAAATGATCGATAGAACGACAATTATTATACTTATTACTCTTATTATTATCAATCTAACTCATATTATTAGCCATATTATGCTTATAGGATCGATAGAACGACAATTACTATACTCACTACTCTTATTATTATCAATCTAACTCATATTATTAGCCATATTATGCTTATATGATCGACAGAACGACAATTACTGTACTTATTACACTTACTATTATCAATCTAACTCATATTATTAGCCATATTATGCTTATATGATCGATAGAACGACAATTACTATACCTATTACTCATACTATTATCAATCTAACTCATATTATTAGCCATATTATGCTTAAATGATCGATAGAAGGACAATTACTATACTTATTACTCTTATTATTATGAATCTAACTCATATTATTAACCATATTATGCAGATATGATCGATAGAACTCCAATTACTATACCCATTACTCTTATTATTATCAATCTAACCCATATTATTAGCCATATTATGCTTATATGATCGATAGAACGACAATTACTGTACTTACTACTCTTATCATTATCGATCTAACTCATATTATTAGCCATATTATGCTTATATGGTCGATAGAACGACAATTACTATACTTATTACTCTTATTATTATCAATCTAACTCATATTATTAGCCATATTATGCTTAAATGATCGACAGAACGACAATTACTATACTTATTATTCTTATTTTTATCAACCTAACTCATATTATTAGCCATATTATGCTTAAATGATCGATAGAACGACAATTACTATACTTATTACTCTTATTATTATGAATCTAACTCATATTATTAACCATATTATGCAGATATGATCGATAGAACTACAATTACTGTACCCATTACTCTTATTATTATCAATCTAACTCATATTATTAGCCATATTATGCTCATATGATCGATAGAACGACAATTACTGTACTTACTACTCTTATCATTATCGATCTAACTCATATTATTAGCCATATTATGCTTATATGATCGATAGAACGACAATTACTATACTTGTTACTCTTATTATTATCAATCTAACTCATATTATTAGCCATATTATGCAGATATGATCGATAGAACGACAATTACTACACTTATTACTATTATTATTATCAATCTAACTCATATTATTAGCCATATTATGCTTAAATGATCGATAGAACGACAATTACTATACTTATTACTCTCATTATTATCAAGCTAACTCATATTATTAGCCATATTATGCTTATATGATCGACAGAACGACAATTACTATACTTATTATTCTTATTTTTATCAACCTAACTCATATTATTAACCATATTATGCTTATATGATCGATAGAACGACAATTACTATACTTATTACTCTTATTATTATTAATCTAACTCATATTATTAACCATATTATGCTAATATGATCGATAGAACGACAATTACTATACATATTACACTCACTATTATCAATCTAACTCATATTATTAGCCATATTATGCTTATATGATCGATAGAGCGACAATTACTATACTCACTACTCTTATTATTATCAATCTAACTCATATTATTAGCCATATTATGCTTATATGATCGACAGAACGACAATTACTGTACTTATTACACTTACTATTATCAATCTAACTCATATGATTAGCCATATTATGCTTATATGATCGATAGAACGACAATTACTATACCTATTACTCATACTATTATCAATCTAACTCATACTATTAGCCATATTATGCTTATATGATTGATAGAACGACAATTACTATACTTATTACTCTTATTATTATCAATCTAACTCATATTATTAGCCATATTATGCTTATATGATCGACAGAACGACAATTACTATACTTATTATTCTTATTTTTATCAACCTAACTCATATTATTAGCCATATTATGCTTAAATGATCGATAGAACGACAATTACTATACTTATTACTCTTATTATTATGAATCTAACTCATATTATTAACCATATTATGCAGATATGATCGATAGAACTACAATTACTGTACCCATTACTCTTATTATTATCAATCTAACTCATATTATTAGCCATATTATGCTCATATGATCGATAGAACGACAATTACTGTACTTACTACTCTTATCATTATCGATCTAACTCATATTATTAGCCATATTATGCTTATATGATCGATAGAACGACAATTACTGTTCTTGTTACTCTTATTATTATCAATCTAACTCATATTATTAGCCATATTATGCAGATATGATCGATAGAACGACAATTACTACACTTATTACTATTATTATTATCAATCTAACTCATATTATTAGCCATATTATGCTTAAATGATCGATAGAACGACAATTACTATACTTATTACTCTTATTATTATCAAGCTAACTCATATTATTAGCCATATTATGCTTATATGATCGACAGAACGACAATTACTATACTTATTATTCTTATTTTTATCAACCTAACTCATATTATTAACCATATTATGCTTATATGATCGATAGAACGACAATTACTATACTTACTACTCTTATTATTATTAATCTAACTCATATTATTAACCATATTATGCTAATATGATCGATAGAACGACAATTACTAAACTTATTACACTCACTATTATCAATCTAACTCATATTATTAACCATATTATGCAGATATGATCGATAGCACGACATTTACTATACTTATTACTCCTATTATTATCAACCTAACTCATATTATCAGCCAATATTATGCTTATATGATCGATAGAACGACAATTACTATACTTATTACTCTTATTATTATCAATCTAACTCATATTATTAGCCATATTATGCTTATATGATCGATAGAACGACAATTACTGTACTTACTACTCTTATCATTATCGATCTAACTCATATTTTTAGCCATATTATGCTTATATGATCGATAGAACGACAATTACTATACTTATTACTCTTATTATTATCAATCTAACTCTATTATTAGCCATATTATGCTTAAATGATCGATAGAACGACAATTACTATACTTATTACTCTTATTATTATCAATCTAACTCATATTACTAGCCATATTATGCTTAAATGATCGATAGAACGACAATTACTATACTTATTACTCTTATTATTATCAATCTAACTCATATTATTAGCCATATTATGCTTATATGATCGATAGAACGACAATTACTATACTCACTACTCTTATTATTATCAATCTAACTCATATTATTAGCCATATTATTCTTATATGATCAACAGAACGACAATTACTGTACTTATTACACTTACTATTATCAATCTAACTCATATTATTAGCCATATTATGCTTATATGATCGATAGAACGACAATTATTATACCTATTACTCATACTATTATCAATCTAACTCATATTATTAGCCATATTATTCTTATATGATCGATAGAACGACAAGTACTATACTTATTACTCTTATTATTATCAATCTAACTCATATTATTAGCCATATTATGCTTATATGATCGACAGAACGACAATTACTATACTTATTATTCTTATTTTTATCAACCTAACTCATATTATTAGCCATATTATGCTTAAATGATCGATAGAACGACAATTACTATACTTATTACTCTTATTATTATGAATCTAACTCATATTATTAACCATATTATGCAGATATGATCTATAGAACTACAATTACTATACCCATTACTCTTATTATTATCAATCTAACTCATATTATTAGCCATATTATGCTTATATGATCGATAGAACGACAATTACTATACTTATTACTCTTATTATTATCAATCTAACTCATATTATTAGCCATATTATGCTTAAATGATCGATAGAACGACAATTACTATACTTATTACTCTTATTATTATCAATCTAACTCATATTATTAGCCATATTATGCTTATATGATCGATAGAACGACAATTACTATACTCACTACTCTTATTATTATCAATCTAACTCATATTATTAGCCATATTATGCTTATATGATCGACAGGACGACAATTACTGTACTTATTACACTTACTATTATCAATCTAACTCATATTATTAGCCATATTATGCTTATATGATCGATAGAACGACAATTACTATACCTATTACTCATACTATTATCAATCTAACTCATATTATTAGCCATATTATGCTTATATGATCGATAGAACGACAAGTACTATACTTATTACTCTTATTATTATCAATCTAACTCATATTATTAGCCATATTATGCTTATATGATTGACAGAACGACAATTACTATACTTATTATTCTTATTTTTATCAACCTAACTCATATTATTAGCCATATTATGCTTAAATGATCGATAGAACGACAATTACTATACTTATTACTCTTATTATTATGAATCCACCTCATATTATTAACCATATTATGCAGATATGATCGATAGAACTACAATTACTGTACCCATTACTCTTATCATTATCGATCTAACTCATATTATTAGCCATATTATGCTTATATGATCGATAGAACGACAATTACTATTCTTGTTACTCTTATTATTATCAATCTAACTCATATTATTAGCCATATTATGCAGATATGATCGATAGAACGACAATTACTACACTTATTACTATTATTATTATCAATCTAACTCATATTATTAGCCATATTATGCTTAAATGATCAATAGAACGACAATTACTATACTTATTACTCTTATTATTATCAAGCTAACTCATATTATTAGCCATATTATGCTTATATGATCGACAGAACGACAATTACTATACTTATTATTCTTATTTTTATCAACCTAACTCATATTATTAACCATATTATGCTTATATGATCGATAGAACGACAATTACTATACTTACTACTCTTATTATTATTAATCTAACTCATATTATTAACCATATTATGCTAATATGATCGATAGAACGACAATTACTAAACTTATTACACTCACTATTATCAATCTAACTCATATTATTAACCATATTATGCAGATATGATCGATAGCACGACATTTACTATACTTATTACTCCTATTATTATCAACCTAACTCATATTATCAGCCATATTATGCTTATATGATCGATAGAACGACAATTACTATACTTATTACTCTTATTATTATCAATCTAACTCATATTATTAGCCATATTATGCTTATATGATCGATAGAACGACAATTACTGTACTTACTACTCTTATCATTATCGATCTAACTCATATTTTTAGCCATATTATGCTTATATGATCGATAGAACGACAATTACTATACTTATTACTCTTATTATTATCAATCTAACTCATATTATTAGCCATATTATGCTTAAATGATCGATAGAACGACAATTACTATACTTATTACTCTTATTATTATCAATCTAACTCATATTACTAGCCATATTATGCTTAAATGATCGATAGAACGACAATTACTATACTTATTATTCTTATTTTTATCAACCTAACTCATATTATTAGCCATATTATGCTTAAATGATCGATAGAACGACAATTACTATACCTATTACTCATACTATTATCAATCTAACTCATATTATTAGCCATATTATGCTTATATGATCGATAGAACGACAAGTACTATACTTATTACTCTTATTATTATCAATCTAACTCATATTATTAGCCATATTATGCTTATATGATTGACAGAACGACAATTACTATACTTATTATTCTTATTTTTATCAACCTAACTCATATTATTAGCCATATTATGCTTAAATGATCGATAGAACGACAATTACTATACTTATTACTCTTATTATTATGAATCCACCTCATATTATTAACCATATTATGCAGATATGATCGATAGAACTACAATTACTGTACCCATTACTCTTATTATTATCAATCTAACTCATATTATTAGCCATATTATGCTCATATGATCGATAGAACGACAATTACTGTACTTACTACTCTTATCATTATCGATCTAACTCATATTATTAGCCATATTATGCTTATATGATCGATAGAACGACAATTACTATTCTTGTTACTCTTATTATTATCAATCTAACTCATATTATTAGCCATATTATGCAGATATGATCGATAGAACGACAATTACTACACTTATTACTATTATTATTATCAATCTAACTCATATTATTAGCCATATTATGCTTAAATGATCGATAGAACGACAATTACTATACTTATTACTCTTATTATTATCAAGCTAACTCATATTATTAGCCATATTATGCTTATATGATCGACAGAACGACAATTACTATACTTATTATTCTTATTTTTATCAACCTAACTCATATTATTAACCATATTATGCTTATATGATCGATAGAACGACAATTACTATACTTACTACTCTTATTATTATTAATCTAACTCATATTATTAACCATATTATGCTAATATGATCGATAGAACGACAATTACTAAACTTATTACACTCACTATTATCAATCTAACTCATATTATTAACCATATTATGCAGATATGATCGATAGCACGACATTTACTATACTTATTACTCCTATTATTATCAACCTAACTCATATTATCAGCCATATTATGCTTATATGATCGATAGAACGACAATTACTATACTTATTACTCTTATTATTATCAATCTAACTCATATTATTAGCCATATTATGCTTATATGATCGATAGAACGACAATTACTGTACTTACTACTCTTATCATTATCGATCTAACTCATATTTTTAGCCATATTATGCTTATATGATCGATAGAACGACAATTACTATACTTATTACTCTTATTATTATCAATCTAACTCATATTATTAGCCATATTATGCTTAAATGATCGATAGAACGACAATTACTATACTTATTACTCTTATTATTATCAATCTAACTCATATTACTAGCCATATTATGCTTAAATGATCGATAGAACGACAATTACTATACTTATTATTCTTATTTTTATCAACCTAACTCATATTATTAGCCATATTATGCTTAAATGATCGATAGAACGACAATTACTTTACTTATTACTCTTATTATTATGAATCCACCTCATATTATTAACCATATTATGCAGATATGATCGATAGAACTACAATTACTGTACCCATTACTCTTATTATTATCAATCTAACTCATATTATTAGCCATATTATGCTCATATGATCGATAGAACGACAATTACTGTACTTACTACTCTTATCATTATCGATCTAACTCATATTATTAGCCATATTATGCTTATATGATCGATAGAACGACAATTACTACACTTATTACTATTATTATTATCAATCTAACTCATATTATTAGCCATATTATGCAGATATGATCGATAGAACGACAATTACTACACTTATTACTATTATTATTATCAATCTAACTCATATTATTAGCCATATTATGCTTAAATGATCGATAGAACGACAATTACTATACTTATTACTCTTATTATTATCAAGCTAACTCATATTATTAGCCATATTATGCTTATATGATCGACAGAACGACAATTACTATACTTATTATTCTTATTTTTATCAACCTAACTCATATTATTAACCATATTATGCTTATATGATCGATAGAACGACAATTACTGTACTTACTACTCTTATCATTATCGATCTAACTCATATTTTTAGCCATATTATGCTTATATGATCGATAGAACGACAATTACTATACTTATTACTCTTATTATTATCAATCTAACTCATATTATTAGCCATATTATGCTTAAATGATCGATAGAACGACAATTACTATACTTATTACTCTTATTATTATCAATCTAACTCATATTACTAGCCATATTATGCTTAAATGATCGATAGAACGACAATTACTATACTTATTACTCTTATTATTATCAATCTAACTCATATTATTAGCCATATTATGCTTATATGATCGATAGAACGACAATTACTATACTTATTACTCTTATTATTATGAATCCACCTCATATTATTAACCATATTATGCAGATATGATCGATAGAACTACAATTACTATACCCATTGCTCTTATTATTATCAATCTAACTCATATTATTAGCCATGTTATGCTTATATGATCGATAGAACGACAATTACTGTACTTACAACTCTTATCATTATCGATCTAACTCATATTATTAGCCATATTATGCTTATATGATCGATAGAACGACAATTACTATACTTATTACTCTTATTATTATCAATCTAACTCATATTATTAGCCATATTATGCTTAAATGGTCGATAGAACGACAATTACTATACTTATTACTCTTATTATTATCAATCTTACTCATATTATTAGCCATATTATGCTTAAATGATTGATAGAACGACAATTACTATACCTATTACTCATACTATTATCAATCTAACTCATATTATTAGCCATATTATGCTTATATGATCGATAGAACGACAAGTACTATACTTATTACTCTTATTATTATCAATCTAACTCATATTATTAGCCATATTATGCTTATATGATCGATAGAACGACAATTACTATACTTATTACTCTTATTATTATCAATCTAACTCATATTATTAGCCATATTATGATTATATGATCGATAGAACGACAAGTACTATACTTATTACTCTTATTATTATCAATCTAACTCATATTATTAGCCATATCATGCTTATATGATCGACAGAACGACAATTACTATACTTATTATTCTTATTTTTATCAACCTAACTCATATTATTAGCCATATTATGCTTAAATGATCGGTAGAACGACAATTACTATACTTATTACTCTTATTATTATGAATCTAACTCATATTATTAACCATATTATGCAGATATGATCGATAGAGCTACAATTACTATACCCATTACTCTTATTATTATCAATCTATCTCATATTATTAGCCATATTATGCTTAAATGATCGATAGAACGACAATTGCTATACTTATTACTCTTATTATTATCAAGCTAACTCATATTATTAGCCACATTATGCTTATATGATCGACAGAACGATAATTACTATACTCATTATTCTTATTTTTATCAACCTAACTCATATTATTAGCCATATTATGCTTAAATGATCGATAGAACGACAATTACTATACTTATTACTCTTATTATTATGAATCTAACTCATATTATTAACCATATTATGCAGATATGATCGATAGAACTACAATTACTATACTCATTACTCTTATTATTATCAATCTAATTCATATTATTAGCCATATTATGCTTATATAATCGATAGAACGACAATTACTGTACTTATTACTCTTATCATTATCGATCTAACTCATATTATTAGCCATATTATGCTTATATGATCGATAGAACGACATTTTACTATACTTATTACTCTTATTATTATCAATCTAACTCATATTATTAGCCATATTATGCTTATATGATAGATAGAACGACAATTACTACACTTATTACTCTTATTATTATCAATCTAACTCATATTACCAGCCATATTATGCTTAAATGATCGATAGAACGACAATTACTATACTTATTACACTTACTATTATCAATCTAACTCATATTATTAGCCATATTATGCTTATATGATCGATAGAACGACAATTACTATACTTATTACTCTTATTATTATCAATCTAACTCATATTATTAGCCATATTGTGCTTATATGATCGATAGAACGACAATTACTATACTTATTACTCTTATTATTATCAAGCTAACTCATATTATTAGCCATATTATGCTTATATGATCGACAGAACGGCAATTACTATACTTATTATTCTTATTTTTATCAACCTAACTCATATTATTAGCCATATTATGCTTAAATGATCGATAGAACGACAATTACTATACTTATTACTCTTATTATTATTAATCTAACTCATATTATTAGCCATATTATGCTTAAATGATCGATAGAACGACAATTACTATACTTATAACTCTTATTATTATCAAGCTAACTCATATTATTAGCCATGTTGTGCTTATATGATCGATAGAACGACAATTACTATACTTATTACTCTTATTATTATGAATCTAACTCATATTATTAACCATATTATGCAGATATGATCGATAGAACTACAATTACTATACTCATTACTCTTATTATTATCAGTCTAACTCATATTATTAGCCATATTATGCTTAAATGATCGATAGAACGACAATTACTATACTTATTACTCTTATTATTATCAAGCTAACTCATATTATTAGCCATATTATGCTTATATGATCGACAGAACGACAATTACTATACTTATTATTCTTATTTTTATCAACCTAACTCATATTATTAGCCATATTATGCTTAAATGATCGATAGAACGACAATTACTATACTTATTACTCTTATTATTATCAATCTAACTCATATTATTAGCCATATTATGCTTAAATGATCGATAGAACGACAATTACTATACTTATTACTCTTATTATTATCAAGCTAACTCATATTATTAGCCATATTATGCCTATATGATCGATAGAACGACAATTACTATACTTATTACTCTTATTATTATCAATCTAACTCATATTATTAGCCATATTATGATTATATGATCGATAGAACGACAAGTACTATACTTATTACTCTTATTATTATCAATCTAACTCATATTATTAGCCATATCATGCTTATATGATCGACAGAACGACAATTACTATACTTATTACTCTTATTATTATGAATCTAACTCATATTATTAACCATATTATGCAGATATGATCGATAGAACTACAATTACTATACTCATTACTCTTATTATTATCAATCTAACTCATATTATTAGCCATATTATGCTTAAATGATCGATAGAACGACAATTACTATACTTATTACTCTTATTATTATCAAGCTAACTCATATTATTAGCCATATTATGCTTATATGATCGACAGAACGACAATTACTATACTTATTATTCTTATTTTTATCAACCTAACTCATATTATTAGCCATATTATGCTTAAATGATCGATAGAACGACAATTACTATACTTATTACTCTTATTATTATCAATCTAACTCATATTATTAGCCATATTATGCTTAAATGATCGATAGAACGACAATTACTATACTTATTACTCTTATTATTATCAAGCTAACTCATATTATTAGCCACATTATGCTTATATGATCGACAGAACGACAATTACTATACTCATTATTCTTATTTTTATCAACCTAACTCAAATTATTAGCCATATTATGCTTAAATGGTCGATAGAACGACAATTACTATACTTATTACTCTTATTATTATCAATCTTACTCATATTATTAGCCATATTATGCTTAAATGATCGATAGAACGACAATTACTATACCTATTACTCATACTATTATCAATCTTACTCATATTATTAGCCATATTATGCTTAAATGATCGATAGAACGACAATTACTATACCTATTACTCATACTATTATCAATCTAACTCATATTATTAGCCATATTATGCTTATATGATCGATAGAACGACAAGTACTATACTTATTACTCTTATTATTATCAATCTAACTCATATTATTAGCCATATTATGCTTAAATGATCGATAGAACGACAATTACTATACTTATTACTCTTATTATTATCAAGCTAACTCATATTATTAGCCATATTATGCCTATATGATCGATAGAACGACAATTACTATACTTATTACTCTTATTATTATCAATCTAACTCATATTATTAGCCATATTATGATTATATGATCGATAGAACGACAAGTACTATACTTATTACTCTTATTATTATCAATCTAACTCATATTATTAGCCATATCATGCTTATATGATCGACAGAACGACAATTACTATACTTATTACTCTTATTATTATGAATCTAACTCATATTATTAACCATATTATGCAGATATGATCGATAGAACTACAATTACTATACTCATTACTCTTATTATTATCAATCTAACTCATATTATTAGCCATATTATGCTTAAATGATCGATAGAACGACAATTACTATACTTATTACTCTTATTATTATCAAGCTAACTCATATTATTAGCCATATTATGCTTATATGATCGACAGAACGACAATTACTATACTTATTATTCTTATTTTTATCAACCTAACTCATATTATTAGCCATATTATGCTTAAATGATCGATAGAACGACAATTACTATACTTATTACTCTTATTATTATCAATCTAACTCATATTATTAGCCATATTATGCTTAAATGATCGATAGAACGACAATTACTATACTTATTACTCTTATTATTATGAATCCACCTCATATTATTAACCATATTATGCAGATATGATCGATAGAACTACAATTACTGTACCCATTACTCTTATTATTATCAATCTAACTCATATTATTAGCCATATTATGCTCATATGATCGATAGAACGACAATTACTGTACTTACTACTCTTATCATTATCGATCTAACTCATATTATTAGCCATATTATGCTTATATGATCGATAGAACGACAATTACTATTCTTGTTACTCTTATTATTATCAATCTAACTCATATTATTAGCCATATTATGCAGATATGATCGATAGAACGACAATTACTACACTTATTACTATTATTATTATCAATCTAACTCATATTATTAGCCATATTATGCTTAAATGATCGATAGAACGACAATTACTATACTTATTACTCTTATTATTATCAAGCTAACTCATATTATTAGCCATATTATGCTTATATGATCGACAGAACGACAATTACTATACTTATTATTCTTATTTTTATCAACCTAACTCATATTATTAACCATATTATGCTTATATGATCGATAGAACGACAATTACTATACTTACTACTCTTATTATTATTAATCTAACTCATATTATTAACCATATTATGCTAATATGATCGATAGAACGACAATTACTAAACTTATTACACTCACTATTATCAATCTAACTCATATTATTAACCATATTATGCAGATATGATCGATAGCACGACATTTACTATACTTATTACTCCTATTATTATCAACCTAACTCATATTATCAGCCATATTATGCTTATATGATCGATAGAACGACAATTACTATACTTATTACTCTTATTATTATCAATCTAACTCATATTATTAGCCATATTATGCTTATATGATCGATAGAACGACAATTACTGTACTTACTACTCTTATCATTATCGATCTAACTCATATTTTTAGCCATATTATGCTTATATGATCGATAGAACGACAATTACTATACTTATTACTTCTATTATTATCAATCTAACTCATATTATTAGCCATATTATGCTTAAATGATCGATAGAACGACAATTACTATACTTATTACTCTTATTATTATCAATCTAACTCATATTACTAGCCATATTATGCTTAAATGATCGATAGAACGACAATTACTATACTTATTATTCTTATTTTTATCAACCTAACTCATATTATTAGCCATATTATGCTTAAATGATCGATAGAACGACAATTACTATACTTATTACTCTTATTATTATGAATCCACCTCATATTATTAACCATATTATGCAGATATGATCGATAGAACTACAATTACTGTACCCATTACTCTTATTATTATCAATCTAACTCATATTATTAGCCATATTATGCTCATATGATCGATAGAACGACAATTACTGTACTTACTACTCTTATCATTATCGATCTAACTCATATTATTAGCCATATTATGCTTATATGATCGATAGAACGACAATTACTATTCTTGTTACTCTTATTATTATCAATCTAACTCATATTATTAGCCATATTATGCAGATATGATCGATAGAACGACAATTACTACACTTATTACTATTATTATTATGAATCTAACTCATATTATTAGCCATATTATGCTTAAATGATCGATAGAACGACAATTACTATACTTATTACTCTTATTATTATCAAGCTAACTCATATTATTAGCCATATTATGCTTATATGATCGACAGAACGACAATTACTATACTTATTATTCTTATTTTTATCAACCTAACTCATATTATTAACCATATTATGCTTATATGATCGATAGAACGACAATTACTATACTTACTACTCTTATTATTATTAATCTAACTCATATTATTAACCATATTATGCTAATATGATCGATAGAACGACAATTACTAAACTTATTACACTCACTATTATCAATCTAACTCATATTATTAACCATATTATGCAGATATGATCGATAGCACGACATTTACTATACTTATTACTCCTATTATTATCAACCTAACTCATATTATCAGCCATATTATGCTTATATGATCGATAGAACGACAATTACTATACTTATTACTCTTATTATTATCAATCTGACTCATATTATTAGCCATATTATGCTTATATGATCGATAGAACGACAATTACTGTACTTACTACTCTTATCATTATCGATCTAACTCATATTTTTAGCCATATTATGCTTATATGATCGATAGAACGACAATTACTATACTTATTACTCTTATTATTATCAATCTAACTCATATTATTAGCCATATTATGCTTAAATGATCGATAGAACGACAATTACTATACTTATTACTCTTATTATTATCAATCTAACTCATATTACTAGCCATATTATGCTTAAATGATCGATAGAACGACAATTACTATACTTATTACTCTTATTATTATCAATCTAACTCATATTATTAGCCATATTATGCTTATATGATCGATAGAACGACAATTACTATACTTATTACTCTTATTATTATGAATCCACCTCATATTATTAACCATATTATGCAGATATGATCGATAGAACTACAATTACTATACCCATTGCTCTTATTATTATCAATCTAACTCATATTATTAGCCATGTTATGCTTATATGATCGATAGAACGACAATTACTGTACTTACAACTCTTATCATTATCGATCTAACTCATATTATTAGCCATATTATGCTTATATGATCGATAGAACGACAATTACTATACTTATTACTCTTATTATTATCAATCTAACTCATATTATTAGCCATATTATGCTTAAATGGTCGATAGAACGACAATTACTATACTTATTACTCTTATTATTATCAATCTTACTCATATTATTAGCCATATTATGCTTAAATGATTGATAGAACGACAATTACTATACCTATTACTCATACTATTATCAATCTAACTCATATTATTAGCCATATTATGCTTATATGATCGATAGAACGACAAGTACTATACTTATTACTCTTATTATTATCAATCTAACTCATATTATTAGCCATATTATGCTTATATGATCGATAGAACGACAATTACTATACTTATTACTCTTATTATTATCAATCTAACTCATATTATTAGCCATATTATGATTATATGATCGATAGAACGACAAGTACTATACTTATTACTCTTATTATTATCAATCTAACTCATATTATTAGCCATATCATGCTTATATGATCGACAGAACGACAATTACTATACTTATTATTCTTATTTTTATCAACCTAACTCATATTATTAGCCATATTATGCTTAAATGATCGGTAGAACGACAATTACTATACTTATTACTCTTATTATTATGAATCTAACTCATATTATTAACCATATTATGCAGATATGATCGATAGAGCTACAATTACTATACCCATTACTCTTATTATTATCAATCTATCTCATATTATTAGCCATATTATGCTTAAATGATCGATAGAACGACAATTGCTATACTTATTACTCTTATTATTATCAAGCTAACTCATATTATTAGCCACATTATGCTTATATGATCGACAGAACGATAATTACTATACTCATTATTCTTATTTTTATCAACCTAACTCATATTATTAGCCATATTATGCTTAAATGATCGATAGAACGACAATTACTATACTTATTACTCTTATTATTATGAATCTAACTCATATTATTAACCATATTATGCAGATATGATCGATAGAACTACAATTACTATACTCATTACTCTTATTATTATCAATCTAACTCATATTATTAGCCATATTATGCTTATATAATCGATAGAACGACAATTACTGTACTTATTACTCTTATCATTATCGATCTAACTCATATTATTAGCCATATTATGCTTATATGATCGATAGAACGACATTTTACTATACTTATTACTCTTATTATTATCAATCTAACTCATATTATTAGCCATATTATGCTTATATGATAGATAGAACGACAATTACTACACTTATTACTCTTATTATTATCAATCTAACTCATATTACCAGCCATATTATGCTTAAATGATCGATAGAACGACAATTACTATACTTATTACACTTACTATTATCAATCTAACTCATATTATTAGCCATATTATGCTTATATGATCGATAGAACGACAATTACTATACTTATTACTCTTATTATTATCAATCTAACTCATATTATTAGCCATATTGTGCTTATATGATCGATAGAACGACAATTACTATACTTATTACTCTTATTATTATCAAGCTAACTCATATTATTAGCCATATTATGCTTATATGATCGACAGAACGGCAATTACTATACTTATTATTCTTATTTTTATCAACCTAACTCATATTATTAGCCATATTATGCTTAAATGATCGATAGAACGACAATTACTATACTTATTACTCTTATTATTATTAATCTAACTCATATTATTAGCCATATTATGCTTAAATGATCGATAGAACGACAATTACTATACTTATAACTCTTATTATTATCAAGCTAACTCATATTATTAGCCATGTTGTGCTTATATGATCGATAGAACGACAATTACTATACTTATTACTCTTATTATTATGAATCTAACTCATATTATTAACCATATTATGCAGATATGATCGATAGAACTACAATTACTATACTCATTACTCTTATTATTATCAGTCTAACTCATATTATTAGCCATATTATGCTTAAATGATCGATAGAACGACAATTACTATACTTATTACTCTTATTATTATCAAGCTAACTCATATTATTAGCCATATTATGCTTATATGATCGACAGAACGACAATTACTATACTTATTATTCTTATTTTTATCAACCTAACTCATATTATTAGCCATATTATGCTTAAATGATCGATAGAACGACAATTACTATACTTATTACTCTTATTATTATCAATCTAACTCATATTATTAGCCATATTATGCTTAAATGATCGATAGAACGACAATTACTATACTTATTACTCTTATTATTATCAAGCTAACTCATATTATTAGCCATATTATGCCTATATGATCGATAGAACGACAATTACTATACTTATTACTCTTATTATTATCAATCTAACTCATATTATTAGCCATATTATGATTATATGATCGATAGAACGACAAGTACTATACTTATTACTGTTATTATTATCAATCTAACTCATATTATTAGCCATATCATGCTTATATGATCGACAGAACGACAATTACTATACTTATTACTCTTATTATTATGAATCTAACTCATATTATTAACCATATTATGCAGATATGATCGATAGAACTACAATTACTATACTCATTACTCTTATTATTATCAATCTAACTCATATTATTAGCCATATTATGCTTAAATGATCGATAGAACGACAATTACTATACTTATTACTCTTATTATTATCAAGCTAACTCATATTATTAGCCATATTATGCTTATATGATCGACAGAACGACAATTACTATACTTATTATTCTTATTTTTATCAACCTAACTCATATTATTAGCCATATTATGCTTAAATGATCGATAGAACGACAATTACTATACTTATTACTCTTATTATTATCAATCTAACTCATATTATTAGCCATATTATGCTTAAATGATCGATAGAACGACAATTACTATACTTATTACTCTTATTATTATCAAGCTAACTCATATTATTAGCCACATTATGCTTATATGATCGACAGAACGACAATTACTATACTCATTATTCTTATTTTTATCAACCTAACTCAAATTATTAGCCATATTATGCTTAAATGGTCGATAGAACGACAATTACTATACTTATTACTCTTATTATTATCAATCTTACTCATATTATTAGCCATATTATGCTTAAATGATCGATAGAACGACAATTACTATACCTATTACTCATACTATTATCAATCTTACTCATATTATTAGCCATATTATGCTTAAATGATCGATAGAACGACAATTACTATACCTATTACTCATACTATTATCAATCTAACTCATATTATTAGCCATATTATGCTTATATGATCGATAGAACGACAAGTACTATACTTATTACTCTTATTATTATCAATCTAACTCATATTATTAGCCATTTTATGCTTATATGATCGATAGAACGACAATTACTATACTTATTACTCTTATTATTATCAATCTAACTCATATTATTAGCCATATTATGATTATATGATCGATAGAACGACAAGTACTATACTTATTACTCTTATTATTATCAAGCTAACTCATATTATTAGCCATATCATGCTTATATGATCGACAGAACGACAATTACTATACTTATTATTCTTATTTTTATCAACCTAACTCATATTATTAGCCATATTATGCTTAAATGATCGATAGAACGACAATTACTATACTTATTACTCTTATTATTATGAATCTAACTCATATTATTAACCATATTATGCAGATATGATCGATAGAGCTACAATTACTATACCCATTACTCTTATTATTATCAATCTAACTCATATTATTAGCCATATTATGATTATATGATCGATAGAACGACAAGTACTATACTTATTACTCTTATTATTATCAATCTAACTCATATTATTAGCCATATTATGCTTATATGATCGATAGAACGACAATTACTATACTTACTACTCTTATCATTATCGATCTAACTCATATTATTAGCCATATTATGCTTATATGATCGATAGAACGACAATTACTATACTTATTATTATCAATCTAACTCATATTACTAGCCATATTATGCTTAAATGATCGATAGAACGACAACTACTATACTTATTACTCTTATTATTATCAATCTAACTCATATTATTAGCCATATTATGCTTAAATGATCGATAGAACAACAATTACTATACTTATTACTCTTATTATTATGAATCTAACTCATATTATTAACCATATTATGCAGATATGATCGATAGAGCTACAATTACTATACCCATTACTCTTATTATTATCAATCTAACTCATATTATTAGCCATATTATGCTTATATGATCGATAGAACGACAATTACTGTACTTACTACTCTTATCATTATCGATCTAACTCATATTATTAGCCATATTATGCTTATATGATCGATAGAACGACAAGTACTATACTTATTACTCTTATTATTATCAATCTAACTCATATTATTAGCCATATCATGCTTATATGATCGACAGAACGACAATTACTATACTTATTATTCTTATTTTTATCAACCTAACTCATATTATTAGCCATATTATGCTTAAATGATCGATAGAACGACAATTACTATACTTATTACTCTTATTATTATGAATCTAACTCATATTATTAACCATATTATGCAGATATGATCGATAGAGCTACAATTACTATACCCATTACTCTTATTATTATCAATCTAACTCATATTATTAGCCATATTATGCTTATATGATCGATAGAACGAAAATTACTATACTTATTACTCTTATTATTATCAAGCTAACTCATATTATTAGCCACATTATGCTTATATGATCGACAGAACGACAATTACTATACTCATTATTCTTATTTTTATCAACCTAACTCATATTATTAGCCATATTATGCTTAAATAATCGATAGAACGACAATTACTATACTTATTACTCTTATTATTATTAATCTAACTCATATTATTAGCCATATTATGCTTAAATGATCGATAGAACGACAATTACTATACTTATAACTCTTATTATTATCAAGCTAACTCATATTATTAGCCATGTTGTGCTTATATGATCGATAGAACGACAATTACTATACTTATTACTCTTATTATTATGAATCTAACTCATATTATTAGCCATATTATGCAGATATGATCGATAGAACTACAATTACTATACTCATTACTCTTATTATTATCAGTCTAACTCATATTATTAGCCATATTATGCTTAAATGATCGATAGAACGACAATTACTATACTTATTACTCTTATTATTATCAAGCTAACTCATATTATTAGCCATATTATGCTTATATGATCGACAGAACGACAATTACTATACTTATTATTCTTATTTTTATCAACCTAACTCATATTATTAGCCATATTATGCTTAAATGATCGATAGAACGACAATTACTATACTTATTACTCTTATTATTATCAATCTAACTCATATTATTAGCCATATTATGCTTAAATGATCGATAGAACGACAATTACTATACTTATTACTCTTATTATTATCAAGCTAACTCATATTATTAGCCATATTATGCTTATATGATCGATAGAACGACAATTACTATACTTATTACTCTTATTATTATCAATCTAACTCATATTATTAGCCATATTATGATTATATGATCGATAGAACGACAAGTACTATACTTATTACTCTTATTATTATCAATCTAACTCATATTATTAGCCATATCATGCTTATATGATCGACAGAACGACAATTACTATACTTATTACTCTTATTATTATGAATCTAACTCATATTATTAACCATATTATGCAGATATGATCGATAGAACTACAATTACTATACTCATTACTCTTATTATTATCAATCTAACTCATATTATTAGCCATATTATGCTTAAATGATCGATAGAACGACAATTACTATACTTATTACTCTTATTATTATCAAGCTAACTCATATTATTAGCCATATTATGCTTATATGATCGACAGAACGACAATTACTATACTTATTATTCTTATTTTTATCAACCTAACTCATATTATTAGCCATATTATGCTTAAATGATCGATAGAACGACAATTACTATACTTATTACTCTTATTATTATCAATCTAACTCATATTATTAGCCATATTATGCTTAAATGATCGATAGAACGACAATTACTATACTTATTACTCTTATTATTATCAAGCTAACTCATATTATTAGCCACATTATGCTTATATGATCGACAGAACGACAATTACTATACTCATTATTCTTATTTTTATCAACCTAACTCAAATTATTAGCCATATTATGCTTAAATGGTCGATAGAACGACAATTACTATACTTATTACTCTTATTATTATCAATCTTACTCATATTATTAGCCATATTATGCTTAAATGATCGATAGAACGACAATTACTATACCTATTACTCATACTATTATCAATCTTACTCATATTATTAGCCATATTATGCTTAAATGATCGATAGAACGACAATTACTATACCTATTACTCATACTATTATCAATCTAACTCATATTATTAGCCATATTATGCTTATATGATCGATAGAACGACAAGTACTATACTTATTACTCTTATTATTATCAATCTAACTCATATTATTAGCCATTTTATGCTTATATGATCGATAGAACGACAATTACTATACTTATTACTCTTATTATTATCAATCTAACTCATATTATTAGCCATATTATGATTATATGATCGATAGAACGACAAGTACTATACTTATTACTCTTATTATTATCAAGCTAACTCATATTATTAGCCATATCATGCTTATATGATCGACAGAACGACAATTACTATACTTATTATTCTTATTTTTATCAACCTAACTCATATTATTAGCCATATTATGCTTAAATGATCGATAGAACGACAATTACTATACTTATTACTCTTATTATTATGAATCTAACTCATATTATTAACCATATTATGCAGATATGATCGATAGAGCTACAATTACTATACCCATTACTCTTATTATTATCAATCTAACTCATATTATTAGCCATATTATGATTATATGATCGATAGAACGACAAGTACTATACTTATTACTCTTATTATTATCAATCTAACTCATATTATTAGCCATATTATGCTTATATGATCGATAGAACGACAATTACTATACTTACTACTCTTATCATTATCGATCTAACTCATATTATTAGCCATATTATGCTTATATGATCGATAGAACGACAATTACTATACTTATTATTATCAATCTAACTCATATTACTAGCCATATTATGCTTAAATGATCGATAGAACGACAACTACTATACTTATTACTCTTATTATTATCAATCTAACTCATATTATTAGCCATATTATGCTTAAATGATCGATAGAACAACAATTACTATACTTATTACTCTTATTATTATGAATCTAACTCATATTATTAACCATATTATGCAGATATGATCGATAGAGCTACAATTACTATACCCATTACTCTTATTTTTATCAACCTAACTCATATTATTAGCCATATTATGCTTAAATGATCGATAGAACGACAATTACTATACCTATTACTCATACTATTATCAATCTAACTCATATTATTAGCCATATTATGCTTAAATGATCGATAGAACGACAATTACTATACTTATTACTCTTATTATTATCAATCTAACTCATATTATTAGCCATTTTATGCTTATATGATCGATAGAACGACAATTACTATACTTATTACTCTTATTATTATCAATCTAACTCATATTATTAGCCATATTATGATTATATGATCGATAGAACGACAAGTACTATACTTATTACTCTTATTATTATCAAGCTAACTCATATTATTAGCCATATCATGCTTATATGATCGACAGAACGACAATTACTATACTTATTATTCTTATTTTTATCAACCTAACTCATATTATTAGCCATATTATGCTTAAATGATCGATAGAACGACAATTACTATACTTATTACTCTTATTATTATGAATCTAACTCATATTATTAACCATATTATGCAGATATGATCGATAGAGCTACAATTACTATACCCATTACTCTTATTATTATCAATCTAACTCATATTATTAGCCATATTATGATTATATGATCGATAGAACGACAAGTACTATACTTATTACTCTTATTATTATCAATCTAACTCATATTATTAGCCATATTATGCTTATATGATCGATAGAACGACAATTACTATACTTACTACTCTTATCATTATCGATCTAACTCATATTATTAGCCATATTATGCTTATATGATCGATAGAACGACAATTACTATACTTATTATTATCAATCTAACTCATATTACTAGCCATATTATGCTTAAATGATCGATAGAACGACAACTACTATACTTATTACTCTTATTATTATCAATCTAACTCATATTATTAGCCATATTATGCTTAAATGATCGATAGAACAACAATTACTATACTTATTACTCTTATTATTATGAATCTAACTCATATTATTAACCATATTATGCAGATATGATCGATAGAGCTACAATTACTATACCCATTACTCTTATTATTATCAATCTAACTCATATTATTAGCCATATTATGCTTATATGATCGATAGAACGACAATTACTGTACTTACTACTCTTATCATTATCGATCTAACTCATATTATTAGCCATATTATGCTTATATGATCGATAGAACGACAAGTACTATACTTATTACTCTTATTATTATCAATCTAACTCATATTATTAGCCATATCATGCTTATATGATCGACAGAACGACAATTACTATACTTATTATTCTTATTTTTATCAACCTAACTCATATTATTAGCCATATTATGCTTAAATGATCGATAGAACGACAATTACTATACTTATTACTCTTATTATTATGAATCTAACTCATATTATTAACCATATTATGCAGATATGATCGATAGAGCTACAATTACTATACCCATTACTCTTATTATTATCAATCTAACTCATATTATTAGCCATATTATGCTTATATGATCGATAGAACGACAATTACTATACTTATTACTCTTATTATTATCAAGCTAACTCATATTATTAGCCACATTATGCTTATATGATCGACAGAACGACAATTACTATACTCATTATTCTTATTTTTATCAACCTAACTCATATTATTAGCCATATTATGCTTAAATAATCGATAGAACGACAATTACTATACTTATTACTCTTATTATTATTAATCTAACTCATATTATTAGCCATATTATGCTTAAATGATCGATAGAACGACAATTACTATACTTATAACTCTTATTATTATCAAGCTAACTCATATTATTAGCCATGTTGTGCTTATATGATCGATAGAACGACAATTACTATACTTATTACTCTTATTATTATGAATCTAACTCATATTATTAACCATATTATGCAGATATGATCGATAGAACTACAATTACTATACTCATTACTCTTATTATTATCAGTCTAACTCATATTATTAGCCATATTATGCTTAAATGATCGATAGAACGACAATTACTATACTTATTACTCTTATTATTATCAAGCTAACTCATATTATTAGCCATATTATGCTTATATGATCGACAGAACGACAATTACTATACTTATTATTCTTATTTTTATCAACCTAACTCATATTATTAGCCATATTATGCTTAAATGATCGATAGAACGACAATTACTATACTTATTACTCTTATTATTATCAATCTAACTCATATTATTAGCCATATTATGCTTAAATGATCGATAGAACGACAATTACTATACTTATTACTCTTATTATTATCAAGCTAACTCATATTATTAGCCATATTATGCTTATATGATCGATAGAACGACAATTACTATACTTATTACTCTTATTATTATCAATCTAACTCATATTATTAGCCATATTATGATTATATGATCGATAGAACGACAAGTACTATACTTATTACTCTTATTATTATCAATCTAACTCATATTATTAGCCATATCATGCTTATATGATCGACAGAACGACAATTACTATACTTATTACTCTTATTATTATGAATCTAACTCATATTATTAACCATATTATGCAGATATGATCGATAGAACTACAATTACTATACTCATTACTCTTATTATTATCAATCTAACTCATATTATTAGCCATATTATGCTTAAATGATCGATAGCACGACAATTACTATACTTATTACTCTTATTATTATCAAGCTAAATCATATTATTAGCCATATTATGCTTATATGATCGACAGAACGACAATTACTATACTTATTATTCTTATTTTTATCAACCTAACTCATATTATTAGCCATATTATGCTTAAATGATCGATAGAACGACAATTACTATACTTATTACTCTTATTATTATCAATCTAACTCATATTATTAGCCATATTATGCTTAAATGATCGATAGAACGACAATTACTATACTTATTACTCTTATTATTATCAAGCTAACTCATATTATTAGCCACATTATGCTTATATGATCGACAGAACGACAATTACTATACTCATTATTCTTATTTTTATCAACCTAACTCAAATTATTAGCCATATTATGCTTAAATGGTCGATAGAACGACAATTACTATACTTATTACTCTTATTATTATCAATCTTACTCATATTATTAGCCATATTATGCTTAAATGATCGATAGAACGACAATTACTATACCTATTACTCATACTATTATCAATCTTACTCATATTATTAGCCATATTATGCTTAAATGATCGATAGAACGACAATTACTATACCTATTACTCATACTATTATCAATCTAACTCATATTATTAGCCATATTATGCTTATATGATCGATAGAACGACAAGTACTATACTTATTACTCTTATTATTATCAATCTAACTCATATTATTAGCCATTTTATGCTTATATGATCGATAGAACGACAATTACTATACTTATTACTCTTATTATTATCAATCTAACTCATATTATTAGCCATATTATGATTATATGATCGATAGAACGACAAGTACTATACTTATTACTCTTATTATTATCAAGCTAACTCATATTATTAGCCATATCATGCTTATATGATCGACAGAACGACAATTACTATACTTATTATTCTTATTTTTATCAACCTAACTCATATTATTAGCCATATTATGCTTAAATGATCGATAGAACGACAATTACTATACTTATTACTCTTATTATTATGAATCTAACTCATATTATTAACCATATTATGCAGATATGATCGATAGAGCTACAATTACTATACCCATTACTCTTATTATTATCAATCTAACTCATATTATTAGCCATATTATGATTATATGATCGATAGAACGACAAGTACTATACTTATTACTCTTATTATTATCAATCTAACTCATATTATTAGCCATATTATGCTTATATGATCGATAGAACGACAATTACTATACTTACTACTCTTATCATTATCGATCTAACTCATATTATTAGCCATATTATGCTTATATGATCGATAGAACGACAATTACTATACTTATTATTATCAATCTAACTCATATTACTAGCCATATTATGCTTAAATGATCGATAGAACGACAACTACTATACTTACTACTCTTATTATTATCAATCTAACTCATATTATTAGCCATATTATGCTTAAATGATCGATAGAACAACAATTACTATACTTATTACTCTTATTATTATGAATCTAACTCATATTATTAACCATATTATGCAGATATGATCGATAGAGCTACAATTACTATACCCATTACTCTTATTATTATCAATCTAACTCATATTATTAGCCATATTATGCTTATATGATCGATAGAACGACAATTACTGTACTTACTACTCTTATCATTATCGATCTAACTCATATTATTAGCCATATTATGCTTATATGATCGATAGAACGACAAGTACTATACTTATTACTCTTATTATTATCAATCTAACTCATATTATTAGCCATATCATGCTTATATGATCGACAGAACGACAATTACTATACTTATTATTCTTATTTTTATCAACCTAACTCATATTATTAGCCATATTATGCTTAAATGATCGATAGAACGACAATTACTATACTTATTACTCTTATTATTATGAATCTAACTCATATTATTAACCATATTATGCAGATATGATCGATAGAGCTACAATTACTATACCCATTACTCTTATTATTATCAATCTAACTCATATTATTAGCCATATTATGCTTATATGATCGATAGAACGACAATTACTATACTTATTACTCTTATTATTATCAAGCTAACTCATATTATTAGCCACATTATGCGTATATGATCGACAGAACGACAATTACTATACTCATTATTCTTATTTTTATCAACCTAACTCATATTATTAGCCATATTATGCTTAAATGGTCGATAGAACGACAATTACTATACTTATTACTCTTATTATTATCAATCTTACTCATATTATTAGCCATATTATGCTTAAATGATCGATAGAACGACAATTACTATACCTATTACTCATACTATTATCAATCTTACTCATATTATTAGCCATATTATGCTTAAATGATCGATAGAACGACAATTACTATACCTATTACTCATACTATTATCAATCTAACTCATATTATTAGCCATATTATGCTTATATGATCGATAGAACGACAAGTACTATACTTATTACTCTTATTATTATCAATCTAACTCATATTATTAGCCATTTTATGCTTATATGATCGATAGAACGACAATTACTATACTTATTACTCTTATTATTATCAATCTAACTCATATTATTAGCCATATTATGATTATATGATCGATAGAACGACAAGTACTATACTTATTACTCTTATTATTATCAAGCTAACTCATATTATTAGCCATATCATGCTTATATGATCGACAGAACGACAATTACTATACTTATTATTCTTATTTTTATCAACCTAACTCATATTATTAGCCATATTATGCTTAAATGATCGATAGAACGACAATTACTATACTTATTACTCTTATTATTATGAATCTAACTCATATTATTAACCATATTATGCAGATATGATCGATAGAGCTACAATTACTATACCCATTACTCTTATTATTATCAATCTAACTCATATTATTAGCCATATTATGATTATATGATCGATAGAACGACAAGTACTATACTTATTACTCTTATTATTATCAATCTAACTCATATTATTAGCCATATTATGCTTATATGATCGATAGAACGACAATTACTATACTTACTACTCTTATCATTATCGATCTAACTCATATTATTAGCCATATTATGCTTATATGATCGATAGAACGACAATTACTATACTTATTATTATCAATCTAACTCATATTACTAGCCATATTATGCTTAAATGATCGATAGAACGACAACTACTATACTTATTACTCTTATTATTATCAATCTAACTCATATTATTAGCCATATTATGCTTAAATGATCGATAGAACAACAATTACTATACTTATTACTCTTATTATTATGAATCTAACTCATATTATTAACCATATTATGCAGATATGATCGATAGAGCTACAATTACTATACCCATTACTCTTATTATTATCAATCTAACTCATATTATTAGCCATATTATGCTTATATGATCGATAGAACGACAATTACTGTACTTACTACTCTTATCATTATCGATCTAACTCATATTATTAGCCATATTATGCTTATATGATCGATAGAACGACAAGTACTATACTTATTACTCTTATTATTATCAATCTAACTCATATTATTAGCCATATCATGCTTATATGATCGACAGAACGACAATTACTATACTTATTATTCTTATTTTTATCAACCTAACTCATATTATTAGCCATATTATGCTTAAATGATCGATAGAACGACAATTACTATACCTATTACTCATACTATTATCAATCTAACTCATATTATTAGCCATATTATGATTATATGATCGATAGAACGACAAGTACTATACTTATTACTCTTATTATTATCAAGCTAACTCATATTATTAGCCATATCATGCTTATATGATCGACAGAACGACAATTACTATACTTATTATTCTTATTTTTATCAACCTAACTCATATTATTAGCCATATTATGCTTAAATGATCGATAGAACGACAATTACTATACTTATTACTCTTATTATTATGAATCTAACTCATATTATTAACCATATTATGCAGATATGATCGATAGAGCTACAATTACTATACCCATTACTCTTATTATTATCAATCTAACTCATATTATTAGCCATATTATGCTTATATGATCGATAGAACGACAATTACTATACTTACTACTCTTATCATTATCGATCTAACTCATATTATTAGCCATATTATGCTTATATGATCGATAGAACGACAATTACTATACTTATTATTATCAATCTAACTCATATTACTAGCCATATTATGCTTAAATGATCGATAGAACGACAACTACTATACTTATTACTCTTATTATTATCAATCTAACTCATATTATTAGCCATATTATGCTTAAATGATCGATAGAACGACAATTACTATACTTATTACTCTTATTATTATGAATCTAACTCATATTATTAACCATATTATGCAGATATGATCGATAGAACTACAATTACTATACTCATTACTCTTATTATTATCAATCTAACTCATATTATTAGCCATATTATGCTTAAATGATCGATAGAACGACAATTACTATACTAATTACTCTTATTATTATCAAGCTAACTTTTATTATTAGCCATATTATGCTTATATGATCGACAGAACGACAATTACTATACTTATTATTCTTATTTTTATCAACCTAACTCATATTATTAGCCATATTATGCTTAAATGATCGATAGAACGACAATTACTATACTTATTACTCTTATTATTATCAATCTAACTCATATTATTAGCCATGTTATGATTATATGATCGATAGAACGACAAGTACTATACTTATTACTCTTATTATTATCAATCTAACTCATATTATTAGCCATATCATGCTTATATGATCGACAGAACGACAATTACTATACTTATTATTCTTATTTTTATCAACCTAACTCATATTATTAGCCATATTATGCTTAAATGATCGATAGAACGACAATTACTATACTTATTACTCTTATTATTATCAATCTAACTCATATTATTAGCCATATTATGCTTATATGATCGATAGAACGACAATTACTGTACTTACTACTCTTATCATTATCGATCTAACTCATATTATTAGCCATATTATGCTTATATGATCGATAGAACGACAATTACTATACTTATTACTCTTATTATTATTAATCTAACTCATATTATTAGCCATATTATGCTTAAATGATCGATAGAACGACAATTACTATACTTATTACTCTTATTATTATCAAGCTAACTCATATTATTAGCCATGTTATGCTTATATGATCGATAGAACGACAATTACTATACTTATTACTCTTATTATTATGAATCTAACTCATATTATTAGCCATATTATGCTTAAATGATCGATAGAACGACAATTACTATACTTATTACTCTTATTATTATCAAGCTAACTCATATTATTAGCCATATCATGCTTATATGATCGACAGAACGACAATTACTATACTTATTATTCTTATTTTTATCAACCTAACTCATATTATTAGCCATATTATGCATAAATGATCGATAGAACGACAATTACTATACTTATTACTCTTATTATTATCAATCTAACTCATATTATTAGCCATATTATGCTTAAATGATCGATAGAACGACAATTACTATACTTATTACGCTTATTATTATCAATCTAACTCATATTATTAACCATATTATGCAGATATGATCGATAGAGCTACAATTACTATACCCATTACTCTTATTATTATCAATCTAACTCATATTATTAGCCATATTATGCTTATATGATCGATAGAACGACAATTACTGTACTTACTACTCTTATCATTATCGATCTAACTCATATTATTAGCCATATTATGCTTATATGATCGATAGAACGACAATTACTATACTTATTACTCTTATTATTATCAAGCTAACTCATATTATTAGCCATATTATGCTTATATGATCGACAGAACGACAATTACTATACTTATTACTCTTATTATTATCAAGCTAACTCATATTATTAGCCATGTTATGCTTATATGATCGATAGAACGACAATTACTATACTTATTACTCTTATTGTTATGAATCTAACTCATATTATTAGCCATATTATGCTTAAATGATCGATAGAACGACAATTACTATACTTATTACTCTTATTATTATCAAGCTAACTCATATTATTAGCCATATCATGCTTATATGATCGACAGAACGACAATTACTATACTTATTATTCTTATTTTTATCAACCTAACTCATATTATTAGCCATATTATGCTTAAATGATCGATAGAACGACAATTACTATACTTATTACTCTTATTATTATCAAGCTAACTCATATTATTAGCCACATTATGCTTATATGATCGACAGAACGACAATTACTATACTCATTATTCTTATTTTTATCAACCTAACTCATATTATTAGCCATATTATGCTTAAATGGTCGATAGAACGACAATTACTATACTTATTACTCTTATTATTATCAATCTTACTCATATTATTAGCCATATTATGCTTAAATGATCGATAGAACGACAATTACTATACCTATTACTCATACTATTATCAATCTTACTCATATTATTAGCCATATTATGCTTAAATGATCGATAGAACGACAATTACTATACCTATTACTCATACTATTATCAATCTAACTCATATTATTAGCCATATTATGCTTATATGATCGATAGAACGACAAGTACTATACTTATTACTCTTATTATTATCAATCTAACTCATATTATTAGCCATTTTATGCTTATATGATCGATAGAACGACAATTACTATACTTATTACTCTTATTATTATCAATCTAACTCATATTATTAGCCATATTATGATTATATGATCGATAGAACGACAAGTACTATACTTATTACTCTTATTATTATCAAGCTAACTCATATTATTAGCCATATCATGCTTATATGATCGACAGAACGACAATTACTATACTTATTATTCTTATTTTTATCAACCTAACTCATATTATTAGCCATATTATGCTTAAATGATCGATAGAACGACAATTACTATACTTATTACTCTTATTATTATCAAGCTAACTCATATTATTAGCCATATTATGCTTATATGATCGACAGAACGACAATTACTATACTTATTACTCTTATTATTATCAAGCTAACTCATATTATTAGCCATGTTATGCTTATATGATCGATAGAACGACAATTACTATACTTATTACTCTTATTGTTATGAATCTAACTCATATTATTAGCCATATTATGCTTAAATGATCGATAGAACGACAATTACTATACTTATTACTCTTATTATTATGAATCTAACTCATATTATTAACCATATTATGCAGATATGATCGATAGAACTACAATTACTATACTCATTACTCTTATTATTATCAATCTAACTCATATTATTAGCCATATTATGCTTAAATGATCGATAGAACGACAATTACTATACTAATTACTCTTATTATTATCAAGCTAACTTTTATTATTAGCCATATTATGCTTATATGATCGACAGAACGACAATTACTATACTTATTATTCTTATTTTTATCAACCTAACTCATATTATTAGCCATATTATGCTTAAATGATCGATAGAACGACAATTACTATACTTATTACTCTTATTATTATCAATCTAACTCATATTATTAGCCATATTATGATTATATGATCGATAGAACGACAAGTACTATACTTATTACTCTTATTATTATCAATCTAACTCATATTATTAGCCATATCATGCTTATATGATCGACAGAACGACAATTACTATACTTATTATTCTTATTTTTATCAACCTAACTCATATTATTAGCCATATTATGCTTAAATGATCGATAGAACGACAATTACTATACTTATTACTCTTATTATTATCAATCTAACTCATATTATTAGCCATATTATGCTTATATGATCGATAGAACGACAATTAC